>NC_081554.1:23792817-23892817 GCF_963082655.1 Stomoxys calcitrans
CACATAATTGGTAAAGCCATTTTTGATTTATTTAGAGGTCAATATCAGGTCATTTAGTTGAAGGTGATTTAATTCATACAAAGTAGGCCATTAAAACATTACACTGATTGTTTTTGAATCAAAACATGTTGGTTTATTTTGCCATACAACAATTGTTGTGAAATTTGGGAAATTTAAACAAAAATATGTGGGAAAATATTCGTAGTTCACTAATTTTAACGCTTTTATTTTTGACTTGACTTGACTTTAGGGAAATTTGTTTTTTTTTCTCCAATCTGGAAATCTAATTTTGGCCAACTTTTGTTTCGATTTGCCTCTTTTTTAAAGACTGCAGCTGAGTTACAACAGACAGACAACAGGGTCCCCAATCGAAATGACAAAATTCCATCTTTGGTGGTGGCTTTGAAAAAATACCTCTGGAACTAAAATTTGCCCACTTTCTCAAAATGACCACCCATGCGTATGAGCAATGCAACTTGAATGCATGCAGCAAAACCATAGATCATACGCACCATTGTACCATGAATACTCTGCCATACAATGGTGTTGTTATTTATAAATATTCCTTCATCATCTCACTGTTAGCCCAGATTTAGATATGTTTTGTTCTTTTATTTTTTACTCTTTGCATTGCTGCGCATTTCTTTGTTTTAACTTTTATTTATGTACTTGGGACTTTGATCTTCGCCTCTTGAGGTTGCTTGCCTTCGGTAGCGATTTTGTTTGGATTACATTCTGTTTTTTTCCTCTGCGTTTTTTGTTACTGCGGTTGCAATTTATCTTTGGTTCGTTGCATGTTAATTTCTTTGTCGTTTGCAAATTTAAACAATTCAGAGTTTGTTGCAACAACATCATCAGCCATGGCAAGTGAGCAAGCAACATCAGCATCAAGCGGTGGCTTGATAGAGTTTTTAATGTGTCCACTTTCCAAGAGACCATACTTTATGTTTTGACCTTTTTTCCTTGGGTCACTCTTTACATTACTATTGCTGTTGCTGTCATAGTAAAGTTTTTTACTGCCACAGAGTAAATGCATTTGGGTGACATAACGTGGAAGGGTAGTAAGGGGAGTGATGGTGAAAGGGATATGGTCAGTCTTTGTTTTGTCCGGACATTTTTGTTTTTTGTTTGGTTTGCCTCATAAAAATGGTTTATTATTACACTTTGCTGCCCGAGGGCAACAGCGAAAATGTCTATTTGACTACAGAAAATGGCAGTTGGAGAATAAATAAAATAAAACCGAAACACTTTAAAGGCAACAACCCAAGACAAACACAAATTTTACAACTCAGAAATGGCGATTTAAGTAAACAAGCTTTGAAAATGAAGTTATGGTGACATTACTATAATTGAAAGATGTAGAAAATTGTAATAGTTTTTGAGCAGTTCAACTGATATAAAAATTCAACTTAGCAGGGTGATAAATCAAACAAAAACTTAAGCTTCTTGAGGCTGCAGAAGACTAATCGAGATATCGGTTTATATGAGTGCTGTATCGGGTTATAGAATATTCTCGAACATATTAAGAAAGGAAGTCATAACAGAATGCTATGTAGAGAATTTTAGCCAAATCGGGCAACAATTGTGGCTACCACGGACTCAAGATCTCAAATCGGGGAATTGGTTTATATGGCAACTATTGGGTTGCCCAAAAAGTAATTGCGGATTTTTCATATAGTCGGCGTTGACAAATTTTTTCACAGCTTGTGACTCTGTAATTGCATTCTTTCTTCTGTCAGTTATCAGCTGTTACTTTTAGCTTGCTTTAGAAAAAAGTGTAAAAAAGTATATTTGATTAAAGTTCATTCTAAGTTTTTTTAAAAATGCATTTACTTTCTTTTAAAAAATCCGCAATTACTTTTTGGGCAGCCCAATACTATACAACAGATTATGTACTGATTTGGAAAGTACTTGGCGTGGCTGTTGTAAGTCGTAGCTAAACACTACGAGCCAAACTTCACCGAACTTGAATAACAATTGGGCTTACAGGGGCTCAAAGATTAATATCGTGAGATCGGTTTATGTGGGAGATATATGAGGTTAATGCGGTCATAAGGTTAATGCGGTCATTAACCTTCATTTTTGGATCGTACTTTGCGAGTTTGTTATCAGTCGTAACCAAGCACTACGTGCAAAATTTCAACCATGCGAGTTTGTTATCAGTCGTAACCAAACACTACGTGCAAAATTTCAACCATGTTGGATAATAATTGCGATTTCTATGGGATCAAGAAGTCAAATCGGGAAATCGGTTTATATGGTAGCTATATCAGGTTATAGACCTAATGAGACCAAACCTACCACAGGTGTTGATAGTCACTGCATGGTAAATTTTAGCCCAATCGTATAATATTTGTGGCTTCAAGAAGCCCACGAGGCCACCGTGGCGCAGAGGTTAGCATGTGCGCCGAAAACCTGGGTTCAAATTCCGGCGTGAACTTCAACAAAATTTTAAACGGTGGTTATCCCCTTACTCATGCTGGCTACATTTGTAAGGTATTCTGCCATGTTAAAACTTCTCTAGATAGTAGTGTCGCTATGCGGCACGCAGTAGAGGCCCACGAAATCAAGTCGAAATACCATTTTCAATGGGACCTTCATATATCCAAATTTGAAATAATATGGCTCATTTGCAATATCCTACGACCTTCATTACTACTCGTAAGAAGTATCTATAAACAAGTAAAAGCGTGCTAAGTTCGGCCGAGCCGAATCTTATATACCCTCCACCAGGGATCGCATTTGTCGAGTTCTTTTCCCGGCATATCTAGGATCCGGTTTGGGCCACAATTAAATGTAATGTTGGAGACCTGTGTAAAAGGTCAACCAATTCGAATAAGAATTGCGCACTTTGGGGGCTCAAGAAGTAAAATAGAGAGATCGATTTATATGCATCGGGCTATAGATCGATTCAGACCATAATAAACACTTATTTTGTTGGTCATGAGAGGATCCGTCGCACAAAATTTCAGGCAAATCGGATAATAATTGTGACCTCTATAGGCTCAAGAAGTCAAGATCCCAGATCGGTTTAAATGGCAGCTATATCAGGTTATGAACCGATTTAAAACTTATTTGACACAGTTGTTGAAAGAAAAATATAAAAAACGTCATGCAAAATTTCTGCCAAATCAGATAGGAATTGCGCCCTTTAGAAGCTCAAGAAGTCAAGGCCCCAGATCTGTTTATATATGAAAGCTATTTCAGGTTATGAACCGATTTGAACCATACTTGACGCAGTAGTTGGATATCATAACAAAATACTTCGTGCCAAAATTCATTCAAATCGGATAAGAATTGCGCACTCTAGAGGCTCAAGAAGTCAAGACCCAAGATCGGTTTATATGGCAGCTATATCAGGTTATAGACCGATTTGAACCATACTTGGCACAGTTGTTGGATATCATAACAAAATATTCGAGCAAAATTTCATTCAAATCGAATAAGAATTGCGCCCTCTAGAGGCTCAAGAAGTCAAGACCCAAGAACGGTTTATATGGCCGCTATATCAAAACATGGAGCGATATGGTCCATTTACAATACCAGTATGGGGTTATACTAATTTCGTCATTCTGTTTGTAACTACTCGAAATATTCGTCTGATACCCCATAAAGTATATATATTCCTGATCGTCGTGACATTTTATGTCGAGCTAGCCATGTCCGTTCGTCTGTCCGTCGGTCTGTCTGTCGTCCTATGGTGGAGGGTATAAAAAAGGAGAAGTATGGTCCAAATCGATCTATAACCTGATATAACTCCCATATAAACCGATCTCCCGATTTAATTTCTTAAGCCTCTAGAGGTCGCAATTATTACCCGATTTGGCTTGAATTTTGCACCATGACTTCTGTTATGACTCTCAAAAACTCCCCCAAATATGGTCCAAATCGGTATATAACCTGATATGGCTCCCTTGTAAACCAATCTCTTTAGTTGAGTTCTTACGCCTATAGAAGGCGTTTACTTTAACTAAAGACTTTATCTATGAATTGTGTTTTCCGTTTTACTGATTTCCGGTGTTTATGTAAAGTTTTGGGTTTTTGAGTATTCAAGGGACTATAGTAAATTATCCGGGGAAGATTTTTGTAGAATATTTTGATATGATAGAATCTAAATTTAAAGGTGTTTGCATAAAGGGACGGAAAAATATTTTTTTTTTCCGTCCCTTAACCACCTCGGTGAAAAATGCATACCATATGTCGCATAGAAGCTATATCGAAATATGTTCCGATTTGGACCGAATACTTATAAGTACAAGTCATTGTTCAAATGTGTATAACAAAATATTGGTATTTTAAGAAGCTATATCTAAAAACAAACCGATCTGAACCATATACGACACGGATGTCGAAAAGCCTAACATAAGTCACTGTGTCAAACTTCAGTGAAATCGGATTTTAAATGCGCCTTTTTTTGGGGCCAAGCCTTTCAATCGAGATATCGGTCTATATGGCAGCTATATCCAAATCTGGACCGATCTGAGCCAAATTGACGAAGAATGTCGAAGGGCCCAACACAACTTACTGTCCCAAATTTCAGCAAAACGGATGATAACTGTGGCTTTTATGGGCCTAAGGCCCTAAATCAGAGGATCGGTCTATATGGGAGCTATATCCAAATCTGAAGCGATCTGGGCCAAATTGACGTAAGATGTGGAAGGGTCTAACACAACTCACTGTCCCAAAATTCAGCAAAATCTGAAAATAAATGTGGCTTTTATGGGCCTAAGACCCTAAATCGGCGGATCGGTCTATATGGGGCTATATCGAGATATAGTCCGATATAGCCCATCTTCGCCTTTGTCTTAGATTTTTACGCTGATCAAGAATATATACACTTTATAGGGTTGGAAATGGATATTTCGATGTGTTGCAAACGGAATGACAAAATGAATATACCCCCATCCTTGGGTGGTGGGTATAATAGGTAGACAAACGATCAGACTGAAAATCAGAGAGGTACGCAGCAAGAGTTTATAATGAGCCAACTCATGGGGGATAGGGAATCAAGTGATTAATGAGAATATGATAGAAAATCGACCAGAAGCTGTAGACCGAGATTCGAAACGAAAATTTTGTTTGGTCGGTCAAAATATCTTAGATAAAGCCTTGAGCTAGACATCCTTCCACTTTGATATAAAGATGGTTATTGTCGAATGACAATTGTCTTCCATATGGTTAATGCCATGGCACCATAAGCAAATATCATTGTTTCTAATGTCTATGCGAGACAATTGTGACTAGAATTGTAGTGCCCTTTAACAGTTCTAATGGCACTATTCGGATGAAATTTTTCCAAATATGCTTCGATTAGGGCGCTCGTTCCATAGCTTCTTCGAATGTTCATAGCCCATTGAATCAATTCAACCATGAAACCCAATCTCTTTGTAACATACTTGCAGAATATAGAAAATTGTTAGGGAAAGGTAAGTCCACGTATCAAATTATGGTTTTTATGCAGGCAATGTTAAAATTTGTTTCTTTACAAAATATTTTTCTTTTTTTAACATTTGCTTTAAATCAAGCATAGAAGTCGATTTTCTTTCATTAAAATATCGTTACAACATACATTCATTGCATTTAGAGCACAAGTTCAGGCATTTGACAAAATTTTCTAAAACAAAATATATATGTGCGATGCCAAAGACTAGCTTGTCATGGCCTATAAATAGCCATAAAAACAATGAAGGCATCATTGAAACAACTACGATGACAAAGTTCGAAAATGGTCAATCCAACCGATCCAACAAACCATGTGTCAATTTATGCTGTCAGTCTGTCAGCGCCATCACCTACACCCCCTCCCACACCCATGGGACAGCAGCCAGCCAGCAATCAACATGTCAAAGGCAACATAAATGTATCAACGACAGTGCCAACAATATCCCAAGCCAAAGCCCTTTATGCTTCAGCAACAATATCCTGATGTTAAAAACAAAAACAAACAACACTACATTGAGCCAGGCCATGTCTGTATAGGTGCTGATAGCTAGGTGAACCATTGCTCCCCAAGAGCTGATGAAGGTGATGAGGGCTTGAATATTGGACATGGGTATGGGTAGGGCTGGATAATAACAACTTGGCAACAACTGTTGCAAAACATTTGCCCAACAAGCCGCGAATTGCCTCAACTTAAAGGAGAATCGTCAGAAAGGCTTCCAGAAATTATGACCAAGCTTTTGTTAAATCCCTGACACCATCAGCAAGAGCAACAACTTCAAATGTCAAAAAGAGCAGCAGATTGGCAAGGTTGGTGATGAAAGCGAACAAAGAGCCCCCAACGAAATTGAAAACATATCACCTTTCACTTTGAGGAACTGCAGAAAATGCTCAATCCCTTTTTTGTCATGAAGAGCGAGGAGGAGTATGGGGAGGGTGTAGGCGTCACAGTATTTATTGTTGTCAAATGTTGCATGTTGCGTGTGTAATTGCATACAAGGAATGGAGTTTCAGACTCAAAGAGCCAGTTGAAGGTTAATTGAAAGTGTGACAGCAGATAGTGTAGGCCAACATATGAACTATTGGGAGGGTATGGTACAACCTTAACAAGTAATTATGTGACTTGGTCTGACAGAGTGACATTTTTGAAGTTCCAATAATCTTTCGTTTAAGAAACATTATGAACAAAATTTCCAAAAAATTTTTTCTGAAGACAAAATTTTCATGAAATTTTCTCTAAAGACAAAATTTCCATGAAATTTTCTCTAAAGACAAAATTTCCATGAAATTTTCTCTAAAGACAAAATTTCCATGAAATTTTCTTTAAAGAGAAAATTTCTATTAATATTTTCCCTAAAGACAAAATTTTCTCTAAAGACAAAATTTCCATGAAATTTTCTCTAAAAACAAAATTTCCATGAAATTTTCTCTAAAGACAAAATTTCCATGAAATTTTCTCTAAAGACAAAATTTCCATGAAATTTTCTCTAAAGACAAAATATCCATGAAATTTTCTCTAAAGACAAAATTTCCATGAAATTTTCTCTAAAGACAAAATTTCCATGAAATTTTCTCTAAAGACAAAATTTCCATGAAATTTTCTCTAAAGACAAAATTTCCATAAAATTTTCTCTAAAGACAAAATTTCCATGAAATTTTCTCTAAAGACAAAATTTCCATGAAATTTTCTCTAAAGACAAAATTTCCATGAAATTTTCTCTAAAGACAAAATTTCCATGAAGTTTTCTCTAAAGATAATATGGTCATTATATTTCTATTATGAAATTTTCTCTGAAGACAAAATTTCCATGAAATTTTCTCCAAAGACAAAATTTCCATGAAATTTTCTCTAAAGACAAAATTTTAATGAAATTTTCTCTAAAGACAAAATTTCCTCTAAAGACAAAATTTCCATGAAATTTCCTCTAAAGACAAAATTTCCATGAAATTTCCTCTAAAGACAAAATTTCCATGAAATTTCCTCTAAAGACAATATTTCCATGAAATTTTCGTTAAAGGCAAAATTTCCATGAAATTTTCTCTAAAGACAAAATTTCCATGAAATTTTCTCTAAAGACAAAATTTCCATGAAATTTTCTCTAAAGACAAAATTTCCATGAAATTTTCTCTAAAGACAAAATTTCCATGAAATTTTCTCTAAAGAAAAAATTTCCACGAAATTTTCTTTAAAGAGAAAATGTCCATTAATATTTTCCCTAAAGACAAAATTTTCTCTAAAGACAAAATTTCCATGAAATTTTCTGTACAGACAAAAATTCCTTGAAATTTTCTCTAAAGACAAAATTTCCATGAAATTTTCTCTAAAGACAAAATTTCCATGAAATTTTCTCTAAAGACAAAATTTCCATGAAATTTTCTCTAAAGGCAAAATTTCCATGAAATTTTCTCTAAAGACAAAATTTCCATGAAATTTTCTCTAAAGACAAAATTTCCATGAAATTTTCTCTAAAGACAAAATTTCCCTGAAATTTTCTCTAAAGAAAAAATTTCCATGAAATTTTCTTTAAAGAGAAAATGTCCATTAATATTTTCCCTAAAGACAAAATTTTCTCTAAAGACAAAATTTCCATGAAATTTTCTGTAAAGACAAAAATTCCTTGAAATTTTCTCTAAAGACAAAATTTCCATGAAATTTTCTCTAAAGACAAAATTTCCATGAAATTTTCTCTAAAGACAAAATTTCCATGAAATTTTCTCTAAAGACAAAATTTCCATGAAATTTTCTCTAAAGACAAAATTTCCATGAAATTTTCTCTAAAGACAAAATTTCCATGAAATTTTCTCTAAAGACAAAATTTCCATGAAGTTTTCTCTAAAGATAATATGGTCATTATATTTCTACTGAAAAAACAGTTTTCTCTTAGTGTTAGTTGATTTTTGGTCATATGTGTTCCTTAAAATAACCCTTTCTCTCAAAATATAATCAAATTAAAATGAAATCATTAAACATTTGCATTGCTTAAATTATTGCCTTGCAATTTTGTATTAACCATCTTAGCTACTCTTACACGTTTGAAGGGAAAATAACAATTGCAAAAAGTTTTTCTATTTGATATGCCGGAACGAACCGCTTTCACAGAATTGACTTGTGATTGCTTGGCTATGATATTTGTTCATTAATTAAAAACAATAGAACGGAGGTTGGTAGCATCAATTCAAAGTTCTACAGGAAATGGAAATTATTCTCAATATTATTTGCTTCAATGTTTGATACGTTCACATTGTTTCTATTCAAATTGAAGGTGGGATACATTTCCGTTTTATGAAAGGAAATAAAGAAAAAACACATAAAATTGCTGTAAACACAGCCGTGAGAATAGAGAAGCGGACAATGTGTATTGAGGGGCCTTAAAATAGAAAATTTCTCTAAACACAACATTTCTTAAAATACAAAATTTCAGTGAACATTTTTCGAAACACAAAATTGCACACAAATTTTCTCTAAAGACAAAACTTTTTTTTTTAAATATTCTTTAAAACAAAGTTGATTTGAAACTATCTTCCAAGACTGGCATGTTGATCCCTTTGGTTCATAAGGCCTTATCACCACTATACCTTCACTGTAGGCTTCCATCTACTCACACAGACACATACACACACACACACTCACTCTCATGTAGTAACATTTGGATACATTGTGTATTTGTACGACGCACAGTGGGCCAAATGGCAAAAAAATTGGAAATAAGTCTACAACTTTTTATCTGTTGATTTTAGCCATACAAAATGTTCTAGACATTTGTAGAGGAGGACATAGGCTTTCAGAAAAGTGCTGTTGTTGGTCCATATCTTTAATACAGGGTGAGCTACAGGGTGTCAAAGTTGACCACTTTTGACTTCTCCAAGCTTCTGGGGGCCATAACTTTTGATCTACTCAACCGATTTACATGATTTAGGACTCTAGAGAAAGAGCTTGACAAGATCTAAAAAACTTATGCATAAAGTACCATGCCATCGTGTACTGTTAAGGAGTTATGAATTGTTTAATTTTAAAATATGAAAATTTGGCCTTGGTTTTTTTCAGTGTTTTTTTAATAACTCCGTCAATTTTAAAGCTATAAACTTCATACTTCACACAAATTATGCCAGCATATGTGTGCATAAAATACAAAAGGAATCACGTGAATATCTTTGGCGGTTTAAAAATGGCATCGTTTTCAATATGAAAAATATTTTTTTTGTCAAAAAATTGCAAAATTTTTCAAAAAAGATACTCCCATTTCCTTTAAGTTTTCGCAAACTTTGGCCGTCAAAGCATTATCATTTCTTTCCATTTTCACAAAGTCGAGGTATTAAGAAAAGTTTTAAGTGCTAATTTGGCTAATTTCGATATCAAACAACACCGTTATCTTAAGACCAAAATGGCCAATTTTTTTACTAAACTTCAAAAGTTTCTCACTGGAAAAAAAGTTCCACGGGGATTTTTTCGCTTTTTTTGAACTTAAATGAAAGCTTAAAATGTTCCCAACATTTTAAGGTATGTCTCGCCATATCCTAGCCATAAATGAGATCGTAGCGATCAAAATACTGAAAAAAGTCAATTTTCAAGTAGTGCTATATTCATTGCTAAAAAACAAGTATTACGTCACATTTTATTGCAAAGATGTTAAATAAACTTTTATTTGGTAACACTTCTTCTACAAAACACAAAAAGAATCATGGAAATATCTCTATTCTATTCCATTTTATGGAACCGGCAATAAAAAAGTCAATTTTTCAAAAAAGTCGAATTTCCCAAATTTTGTTTTTGTTGTCCTAATTGCACATGACACACTATAGCCATATTTACGCAACATACCTTATCGTAAAGGAAATTTTCATACCTTTCCAACGATGTATAAAACATGTCTCAACTCGGATTCTATCTACTCTAAAATTCATTTACACTTCATTAAACTCTATATAAAAATGTCTATTTGTGAAATGGAACCTTATATGGGGCCTACACTAAAACATTGATAGATTTGCCCAGGGTTTACAATACAAATGTGTTAGAATAAAAAAAGGTCTCCTGCCAAAGTTTAAAAAAATTGGAATAAAAATATGTGTTTTAGAGCGAAAACACTTCGCATCGGCGTGCGTTTGTATAGTACCTACATCTATTTTTAATGTAAGCTGATGATTTTTGAATAAAAAGTAACCTAGAAATATACCTGCATATATATATATATTTGTGTTAAGATTTGATGCAGACAAATGTTACCTGTTTCGCTATGTCGAATTCCCAGGAAATCCACCGTATCAATGAATGTGAAAAAACCTACCCATAAAAAATTCATTGTCATTTTTTTTAACCAAATTCGAGTCCAGGTAAATAATTATAGAAGAGTAAGTAAAAAGAGGCACTTTGGACCCCTTTTTACGATTGCGTCTGATACCTGAAATGGGTCATTAATTGTGAATATATTGCATAAATATTTGAACAAAATCCAAATTTTCTTCATTATATTTTGTAGAGGCGTAAAGGACATTTATAAGTTATGGAAGTCATACTGAAGTATTCCACTCTTTCGAAAATTGTATGGGACATCAAAAATGATTCCAAATCATACACGGAGTCATTTAAGGAACTTGTTTACACTTTGGACCACATATATGGAATAAGGCTAAATAAAGACGCTTTAGACAAACTTGAAAAATTCTACAAATCATTTGAGAGAAGGTTGCCAGAATGTTCATTCGCAAAAATCAAGTTTTTCAAAATGTATGAGAAGTGGCTGAAATCGGATCTACTTATTGAAATTAAACCGCTGATTCCCGGCCGGCCTAGCAAAGCATACGACGAAGTTACGGAGAAAACCAAAAAGAAAAAACAAGAGGAACTATTGGCGGCACATCCGCCAAATTTAATAAAAGATACGTTCAAAACAGCATTGTTAAAAACACAACCAAAAAATGTTGGACGAATTGTCGATGTTTTACCATTAGCATCTCCGAAAAGGGTAAAGAGAATGGTAGAAAGTATTCCAACTCCAAAATCGACTACAGAATTCACGGAGGAAGATGCACTGGCCCTGATTTTGAACCTAGGCCTCTCAAGAAACAAATACTCAACAATGAGGAAGGCTCTTCGTGAAAAAGGATGGGGTTGTTTACCCTCAAAACATAAATTGTACAACACCAGGACGAAAATGGTGCCATCAAATATATACGTGGACGAATTAAAAGCAAGAGTGAAACTTGCTGATCTTGTTGAAAATACAGCTGTTAGAATTATTTCTAATTTTACTGAAGAACAGTTGAACACATGTAATAATTCCGAAGTGGTTTTGATCAGCAAATGGGGTTGTGATGGATCATCTGGATTTTCCGAATATAAGCAACAAACAGAAATAGATACCAACTTCGCATCAATTTTCATGGCATCATTAGTACCATTGAGAATGAGATTGTACAAGGACCAATCTTCATCATCGAAAGAAAATGCATTTCAAGATATATGGATAAATAGAACACCTGGGTCAAAATATTTATGTCGCCCAATTCGGTTTGAGTATACAAAGGAAGACCGGAACACAACACGATCTTTGGTGAACGAAATAAAGGAAGAAATTGCTGCATTACCCATGATTGTTATAAACCAATTGGGAAGAAATATAAAAGTTTCGTTTCAACTACAACTCACTATGATCGATGGAAAGGTGGCAAACGCATTAACTGGCGTTATGTCCAATTGGAGATGCAATATTTGTGGCAAGAAGAATGGGCAATTCGAGGACAAGTCTGATGAAAATTTAGTAAACGAAAATGCGCTCAATTTCGGTATTTCGCCCCTGCACTGTAGAATTCGATTCATGGAGTATTGTTTGCATTTATCGTATGACCTTAAATATCGGACTAGCCCTGGAAACCGCGATGTCTCTGCTAGAAACAACCAAGATCTTCACAAAATGAGGCAGGAAGAGAAGAATCGAATCCAGTTGGAGTTTAAACAAAAGGGACTTATAATAGATAAACCTCTTTACGGATACGGAAGCACAAATGATGGCAACTCGGCAAGGCGGTTTTTTGAGGACCCCGTATCGACATCTAAAATAACCGGTCTTGATGAACACTTGCTAAGACGATTCAAAGTGATTTTGGCTGTAATCAATAGCAAAAAGATGATAAATTCAACCAAATTTGAAGCTTATAGTAATGACACAAAAAACATTTTATCTGATTTATATTCGTGGAAAGCTTTAACACCGACAGTACATAAAGTCTTACATCATGGCAAGGAAATTGTGGAATACAACATACTTCCGTTAGGAGAACTTACAGAAGAAGCTCAGGAATCCCGTAATAGAGATGTTAAACAGTTCCGGCTTTTCAATACCCGAAAGAGCACCAAATTTAACCAAAATTATGATTTACTTCAATATTTATTGTTATCGTCTGATCCGGTACTATACAGCATCAGAACTAAATGGCTACCAAAAATATGTGACGATATAGATAAGGACGATCCCGATGCCATTCAAATTAAAGAGCTTTTAAATTTTGATACCTTAGATTATTTGGTAGAGAATAAAATCAAATAATACAAAACTAAAATGCTTTTTTATTTTGGGAGTAGCTAATATACATATAAACGCACGCCGATGCGAAGTGTTTTCGCTCTAAAACACATATTTTTATTCCAATTTTTTTAAACTTTGGCAGGAGACCTTTTTTTATTCTAACACATTTGTATTGTAAACCCTGGGCAAATCTATCAATGTTTTAGTGTAGGCCCCATATAAGGTTCCATTTCACAAATAGACATTTTTATATAGAGTTTAATGAAGTGTAAATGAATTTTAGAGTAGATAGAATCCGAGTTGAGAAATGTTTTATACATCGTTGGAAAGGTATGAAAATTTCCTTTACGATAAGGTATGTTGCGTAAATATGGCTATAGTGTGTCATGTGCAATTAGGACAACAAAAACAAAATTTGGGAAATTCGACTTTTTTGAAAAATTGACTTTTTTATTGCCGGTTCCATAAAATGGAATAGAATAGAGATATTTCCATGATTCTTTTTGTGTTTTGTAGAAGAAGTGTTACCAAATAAAAGTTTATTTAACATCTTTGCAATAAAATGTGACGTAATAATTGTTTTTTAGCAATGAATATAGCACTACTTGAAAATTGACTTTTTTCAGTATTTTGATCGCTACGATCTCATTTATGGCTAGGATATGGCGAGACATACCTTAAAATGTTGGGAACATTTTAAGCTTTCATTTAAGTTCAAAAAAAGCGAAAAAATCCCCGTGGAACTTTTTTTCCAGTGAGAAACTTTTGAAGTTTAGTAAAAAAATTGGCCATTTTGGTCTTAAGATAACGGTGTTGTTTGATATCGAAATTAGCCAAATTAGCACTTAAAACTTTTCTTAATACCTCGACTTTGTGAAAATGGAAAGAAATGATAATGCTTTGACGGCCAAAGTTTGCGAAAACTTAAAGGAAATGGGAGTATCTTTTTTGAAAAATTTTGCAATTTTTTGACAAAAAAAATATTTTTCATATTGAAAACGATGCCATTTTTAAACCGCCAAAGATATTCACGTGATTCCTTTTGTATTTTATGCACACATATGCTGGCATAATTTGTGTGAAGTATGAAGTTTATAGCTTTAAAATTGACGGAGTTATTAAAAAAACACTGAAAAAAACCAAGGCCAAATTTTCATATTTTAAAATTAAACAATTCATAACTCCTTAACAGTACACGATGGCATGGTACTTTATGCATAAGTTTTTTAGATCTTGTCAAGCTCTTTCTCTAGAGTCCTAAATCATGTAAATCGGTTGAGTAGATCAAAAGTTATGGCCCCCAGAAGCTTGGAGAAGTCAAAAGTGGTCAACTTTGACACCCTGTAGCTCACCCTGTATTAAAGATATGGACCAACAACAGCACTTTTCTGAAAGCCTATGTCCTCCTCTACAAATGTCTAGAACATTTTGTATGGCTAAAATCAACAGATAAAAAGTTGTAGACTTATTTCCAATTTTTTTGCCATTTGGCCCACTGTGCGACGTTTACAATGGAGCTTCTATTAGGACTCCTCTAGCTTTCATGCCATTGCATTTGGCATTGTCTTAGTAGCATCGTTGTTGTCGACGTTGATATCGAAGTCAATGATACCATTCGAATGAGAATGATATACTATTGAATGGATGTTTGGAAACAAAGCCATTCATGTTGTTTCCATACTGAGGGCAGAGAATGTTGGGGAAAATCAATCACCGCATAGTCTTAAACCAAACACAATTACCAAATGTATATCGATAGGAAAATAAACAATGATGTACGAGTTCGATGCATTGCAATGCGGAAACTATCGAAACAAATCAGGGCTATAATTAAGAAGATGGATTGATTCCGAAGCCTTCTTATGTTCTTAATTGGAAGAAATAAAGAGGGTATATTTGATTTATTGCCAAGTTTGTTTCTTTTTCAGGTAATTAGGTTAGATAACATTGATTTGAGGCTGTGATAAACGTGTTTGGTATGGTAAAGGTGTAAAAAGTAAAAAAAATGACAACATGTAGAAGCATGTTAAGTTTGTTGGGTTTTTTTTATGAAGTCAAGGCCCTATAAATGGGTGTTAGGTGTATGCAAATTTGCTCACTAACATTCCATTAAGGAACAGAGGCAAACTTCACACAGATCAATGAGTGCTGTCCGATTCAAGGTTAAGCTCAATGATAAGGAACCTCCTTTTTTAAGGCCAAGTCCGAACGAACGGGAACCGAGAGGTTTTTACATGGCAAAGTACTTCACAACTGTCGCTAGCATTGGAAGGGGATAACCATCTCTGAAATAATTTTTCTGATGTTCACGCCAGGATTCGAACCTATGCGTTCAGCGTCATGGGCGGACATGCTAACCTCTGCGCTACGGTGGCCTCGAAGTTTGGTATATATGACAACTACATCTTAATGTGTCCGATTTTGAACATAGACGACAGGGATCTTCTGTACCTAAGTTCAGAAAAATTGTGTAATAAATGCTCCTTCGGAAGATTGGTCTGTATGGCAGCTATAACTAAATATGATCTGGATTTGATCTGAACTATTTTCAGCATGGATATGAAGGGGTCTAACACAAAAACCTGTTACAAAATTTAGCGAAAACGAGTAATAAATGTGCCCTTTAAGAGATTGAGATCATAAAAAAGATATCTTGGACGATTTTACCTCGCTCTTGTAATTGTTTAGAGATATCCAGTATACGTCCCAATTGACAAGGAGCTTCACTTAGAGAAACATGTTTGTAAAAACGTTTGGTGCAACAGCAAAAAGTCTGCTGAAAATGGGACTGCAGTAATTTGTTGCTAAAACAGCCAATATATTCTGCTGGCTTCAAATGGTAAAAAGTGTAAAAATGTCATAAATAGTAAAAACAAGAAAAAGGTGTTAAGTTTGGTCGGGCCGAACTTTGGATGCCCACCACCTCGGGTATATATGTAAGACACCTTTCGTCATAAATCCGGTGAAAAATGCATTGTTTTTGCCCCCATAGCAACTATATCGAAATATGTTCCGATTTGGACTAAATTCGACGCGGTATTGAGTACAAGTCATATACTACACGGATATCGAAAAGCCTAACATAAGTCACTGTGTAAATTTTTCAGCGAAATTGTATTATAAATGTGCCTTTTATGGGGCCAAGACTTTAAATCGAGAGATCGGTTTATATGGCAGCTACAATACATCTGTATAAATAAATCTGATATAAATCTGAACCAATCTGGGCCAAATGGAAGAAGGATGTCGAAGGGCCTAACTCAACCAACTTTGTCAATTTCAGGAAAATTAGATAATAAATGAGGCTTTTATGAGCCCAAATCCTCATATGAAGAGATCGGTCGAAATGAAATCTATATCCA
Organism: Stomoxys calcitrans; assembly: GCF_963082655.1. Taxonomy (NCBI): domain Eukaryota; kingdom Metazoa; phylum Arthropoda; class Insecta; order Diptera; family Muscidae; genus Stomoxys; species Stomoxys calcitrans. The sequence continues at coordinate 23,809,142 of NC_081554.1, forward strand.
AATCTAAACCGATCTGAGCCAAATTAAAGAAGAATGTTGATGGGCCTAACACAACTCACTGTCTCAATCTTCAGCGAAATCAAATAATAAATGAGTCTTTTATGGGCCAAAACCTCATATCGAGAGATCGGTCGAAATGAAATCTATATCCAAATCTGAACCGAATTGTGCCAAATTGAAGAGGACTGTGGAAGGGCCTAACACAACTCACTGTCCCAAATTTTGGCGAAATCGGATATTAAATGCGCCTTTTATGGGACCAAAACCTTCAATTGAGAGATCGGTCTATATGGCAGCTATATCAAAATCTGGCCCGATCTAGGCGAAATTGCAGAAGTTGTCTTAAAATTCTTAAACATTTAAACCGGTTTTTTAAAAAACTTAATTTTTTTATAACCGGTTTTAGGAAATAGCCGGTTTATTTATCACTGTACCGTGGGCAACAATCGTATTCAATCTATACAGCATTCTATGCTTGTCCTTCAAACACAAGAGCTACTGAGCTATTGTTTACACTCTCATTTCCTTTTCCTACACCTGCATCCCGATGATCACTTGCCCCAATCCCTCCGTGAATGAGTCATATCTCCGTGACTGTTCCACCCAGTTTTCTGCCCTTATCCGTCAAACATAGTCATTGATAATGAGTCCCGGTGACCCAGCGCCTCGATTAGGGCATGATGGAGGCGCTGGGTGACCGGGATGCGGTTGTAATCGGATAAAAGAACTTATTATCAATGGCTATGTTTGACGGACAAGGGCGAAAAACTGGGAACCACGTCGTTGTAGTTATACTAACCAACGGCCTGGCTTTATCCCTCATTGATCACGGCCTCATTACATCCACATACACCCGTGTCCCGGTGACCTGTTGCATCGATCACGATGTGAGTTAACCATGTTTATCTGACGAAAACAATCAGCTCTCTGGCCTTGCACTCAAACACGCTCCACTCGATCACGTCGTGATACTCTCTCACTTTACCTTCACCGCAAGGGATATCTGTGTGCACTACACAGATTGGAACATAGATGTCCGATCTGTGTGGTGTTCATTGCTATCACGAAAAGCTTAGCTGCGTCAAAAAAACGTCAATCGCGCCGTGAGTGAAACAATTCGCTGTAACTAAACCCCACTTGCGTATTACCATGTGTCTCTGAGATACAGTAGTCATAAAGTCGTTATTTGTGTGTAGTACCGTCCATCCACACCCACGACCTGGAGCTCCTACGCCTTCGACTCTTCATAAGTGAATCACGTCCTAGAAACCTAATAACCAACATTTTTCCCAGTGGTCCTCTGACACAGGAGCTTCTGAGTCATGGTTTATGGGTAAATACTGTCTGTCCTCAGTCACGCAGTGAGTAAAACACGCTTTGGTAACCTAAGTAGGCAAAGTTATGCCCAGTGTCTCTCAGCCATTGCAGCTACTGACCCTTTTGTTTGTGATTATATCCCATCCAACCTCATCCACATTCCCGTGGAGCAACGCTTGAGTCACACAGTGAGAGAATCACGTCTCTATGACCACGACAAACTGTGTTTTGACCATTGTCTGACACTGGAGCTATTGAGCTATGATTTGTGCGTTTATCCCGTTCATTCATACCTAAAATCCGGTGCTTCAAAGCCTCACTCTAGCAATGAGTCAATCACGTCTTGGTAAACTAACTTAACAACGTTTTGCCCAGTGTCAGCCACCTAGCCCAAAATCTGAGGCTTTTAGAGGATTAAACAAGTAAAAGCGTGCTAAGTTCGGCCGGGCCGAATCTTATATAACCTCCACCATGGATCGCATTTGTTTAGTTCTTTTCCCGGCATCTCTTCTTAGCCAAAAAAAGGATATAAGAAAAGAGTTGCTCTGCTATTAAAACGATATCAAGATATGGTCCGGTTTGGACCACAATTAAATTATGTGTTGGAGACCTGTGTAAAATTTCAGCCAATTCGAATAAGAATTGCGCCCTTTGTGGGCTCAAGAAGTAAAATAGAGAGATCGATTTATATGGGAGCTGTATCGGCCTATAGACCGATTCAGACCATTATAAACACGTATGTTAAAGTTCATGAGAGAATCCGTTGTTCAAAATTTCAGGCAAGTCGGATAATAATTGCGACCTCCAGGGGTCAAGAAGTCAAGATCCCAGATCGGTTAATATGGCAGCTATATCAGGTTATGAACCGATTTGAACCTTATTTGACACAGTTGTTGGATATCATAACGAAATACTTCGTGCAAAAATTCATTCAAATCGGATAAGAATTGTGCCCTCTAGAGGCTCAAGAAGTCAAGACCCAAGATCGGTTTATATGGCAGCTATATCAGGTTATAGACTGATTAAAACCATACTTGGCACAGTTGTTGGATATCATAACGAAATACTTCGTGCAAAAATTCATTCCATTCGGATAAGAATTGCGCCCTCTAGAGGCTCAAGAAGTCAAGACCCAAGATCGGTTTATATGGCAGCTATATCAGGTTATGGACCGATTTAAACCATACTTGGCACAGTTGTTGGATATTATAACGAAATACTTCGTGCAAAAATTCATTCCATTCGGATAAGAATTGCGCCCTCTAGAGGCTCAAGAAGTCAAGACCCAAGATGGGTTTATATGCAGCTATATCAGATTATGAACCGACTTGTATTTTATTTGACATAGTGGTTAAAAGTAAAAATAAAATACGTCATGCAAAATTTCAGCCAAATCGGATAGGAATTGCGCCCTCTAGAGGCTCAAGAAGTCAAGACCCCAGATCGGTTTATATGGCAGCTATATCAGGTTATGGACCGATTTGAACCATACTTGGCACAGTTGTTGAATATAATAACAAAACACGTCGTGCAAAATTTCATTCCAATCGGATAAGAATTGCGCACTCTAGAGGCTCAAGAAGTCAAGACCCAAGATCGGTTTATATGGCAGCTATATCAGGTTATGAACCGATTTGAACCATACTCAGCACAGTTGTTGGATATCATAACAAAGCACGTCGTGCAAAATTTCATTCTGATTGGATAAGAATTGCGCACGCTAGAGGCTCAAGAAGTCAAGACCCAAGATCGGTTTATATGGCAGCTATATCAGGTTATGGACCGATTTGGACTATACTTGGCGCAGTTGTTGGATATTATAACAAAACACGTCGTGCAAAATTGCATTCCAATCGGATAAGAATTGCGCACTCTAGAGGCTCAAGAAGTCAAGACCCAAGATCGGTTTATATGGCAGCTATATCAGGTTATGGACCGATATGGCCCATTTACAATACCAACCGACCTACACTAATAAGAAGTATTTGTGCAAAATTTCAAGCGGCTAGCTTTACTCCTTCCGAAGTTAGCGTGCTTTCGACAGACAGACGGACGGACGGACGGACGGACGGACGGACGGACGGACGGACGGACAGACGGACGGACATGGCTAGATCGACATAAAATGTCACGACGATCAAGAATATATATACTTTATGGGGTCTCAGACGAATATTTCGAGTAGTTACAAACAGAATGACGAAATTAGTATACCCCCCATCTTATGTTGGAGGGTATAAAAATGACATCGGGAGACCGGGTGTCTCGGTAGTCTGTACTAGACTCAAAATCGAACTAGTTGTCGACTGCACTTCCTATTCGGTTGCCTACCGATAAATCTCGGTCACGAAGTTCATTCTTCGCATCACAAACGAGTCACAGCCTTGCCAGCGTAATGTTAAGCGTCTAATAGACCTACAGTCACTGTCGACCCTTGTTACCCTGTCAGGCGTTGCCATCGTCGTCTTCAGCCCCTTGCAGCAAATGTTGAGGCTGCTTGAGGCTAAAGAAATCACATCGGGAAATCGGATGTCAAGGTCTCTTATATGGTGGATGTCTCCCAAGCTGACCACCATGGACTCCATAAACGTCCCTCAGCCCACATTTTCCAAAGACTTTTTGCAAATTTCTTACTTAAATTCGTTTAAAATTTTCAATTTACTGTCATTTGCCTTAATTTTGTTATTATATAACTTGGCTCAAATAACATCGCATATACGTTGTAGATTTGTAGGTTTTTATGACCTTAATAAGAAAAATGTGTTTAAATAAAAATGACCACAATTAAAGTTTTATAGCTTTATGTAGGCGATTATCATTTAAATACTAGCACAAATGTATTTTGTGTGGCTTATCTGTGGCTAGCCATGCACACTGCTTCAAAGCCTATAAATGTTTGTGCCGAATGTAATCCCCAAAATAGAACAAATCACTATGACAATTTCCTCCCCTCATAATGTCGTCCTCATAAATATGGAGTCATTTGTAAAGGTAGCCAATGCCATGAATAAGATTCCACATCCCAACCACATACTGTGAGCAGTGGTTACAAATTCTTTGAGATACAGGGGAAAATTGTGATCGAAACCATTTCACACCTTTGACTGACTTTGTCATCATATCATCATTTCAAGACAGACTCACATAACCAGGAATGTGGACATGAACAAGGATACGGAAACCCAAAGGCAAGTGTTATTGCTTCATCCCCCCCAGCAATGACCTACTGAAGATTTGTTTAACTTTGACCACATGACATCAGACCCATGGGTGTTAAACCCCATTTGGAATTTTCTTGTGTTTTTTTTTCAACGTTTGGTTGAGTTGTCCCTTCAAACCCTAGACACTTAAATTCAATGCCAATCAAAAATATCCCATAAATAAAAATGAGGACTATTTTCAATTTGGCAACGAATGGCCAATGCCAGTCGGAGGTGTTGGGCAAAGTTTTTGTGTAGGTGTGAAATGTTTGCCAGATTTTGCCGCTATCGAAAGTTTGACCCTTTCTGCTGCCGCCACATTCATTCATTGTAATTTGTCAAAGCTCTTGTCACAGTGCTATATTGTGGCATTGACCAATGACAGGAAAAAGGTCATTGATTTTTAATGAAAGTTGAAAGGAATTGGCAAAAAAAAAATAAAGTTTTCTTAACATGTTTTGCACCGGGGGAATGGGAGGAGATGGGGTGAGGCAAATGACAAATTGAAATGGTAATTTGTAGTTGATTGATTGATAGATATTAAAAGGTTGCAACAGAAAGTACAACCATCCTTGGCTCATTGTAAAGAGTTGATTGGCGATTCCTAGAAGGTCGCAGTGATTTGTAATTAGCAGCGAACAAAAAATGCAGATTTTACAAACATGGTTTTGAAATTTTCAGAAAATGAGAATTGTTTAAATGTTTCCAGGAATATTTACAAGGCTAGTCATCAGCTGCCATGGGGTCAAGGTTAAGACTCAAATTCATAGAATTCAATCAAGAAAAAATTGTTATGGTTAGAAATTCTGAGAATGCAATACTTTTGGCTAGTCCGTTTTGGGGTAGTGTTAACTAATATGACATTCTCTTACCACAACATCATCCCTCGTTTCCCGGAATTTAATTACAATAAAAAACAGAATTAAAATATTTTGAAACTGGCTGTGTCAAATTGTCCGTCAGTCTTTGGTTGAGCTCTACCACCACTTACAGCGGTCAAAAAAAGTATTCATCATTCAATGTTTTTTTTTTTAATAAGTCTACAAAAGACAATTGGAATAAAAACATATTAAACTAATGATGCAGTAGTGCTTGTGTGATATATATGTACACAATTTCATTGTTTTTAAAGAAAAAAATAGTATTTATTGGAACAAAAGGGCCATTTTACAGCTGAACACAAAAAATTAAACAAAAAAAGTATTCATCATTGCAAAAAAACAAAAAAATAAATAACATAATTTAAAAAAATTAATACTTTGTTATTCGACCACCGCGTCTTATAACTTCTTTTAAACGGTTTGACATCGATTGGACTAATTTAGCGGTTATATTTTGGTCTATATTAGTCCATTCCTCCATTATCACCTGTTGCATTTGACTCTTGCTCGAAAAATTGCGCGTTCTCAATTTGCGTTCGAGATGTTCCCAAAGATGTTCAATTGGGTTCAAGTCGGGACTTTGAGGAGGAGTTTTAATGACTTTGGGGCAGTTATACAGCATCCACATCTTGGTATTTAAAGCAGAATGTTTGGGGTCATTATCTTGATAATATTGAAAGTTATTACCAAGCCCAAGTTTTACAGCACTATCTTTTAAATTCCTCTTTAAAATGTCAATGTAATACTTATGATCCATTACTCCATTAATAATTTCAAGATTTCCCGCTCCTGAAGCCGCCATACACCCCCAAACCATTAAACCACCTCCACCATGTTTTACAGTAGCAACTGTGTTTCGTTCTTCAAGCTCTGTATTTGGTTTTCTGTACACTATGACCTTTCCATCGCACCCAAAAAGATTAAACTTGCTCTCGTCTGCAAAAATGACTGTTTTCCAAAATGATTCGGGCTGTTTTACATACATTTTTGCGAAGTTTAGCCTTTTCACTCGGTTTATTTTATTTATAAAGGGCTTCTTACGTGCAGTTCTTCCTCTGTAACTATGCCTTTTGAGTGTATTTCGAATTGTTTGTGTAGTAACTTCCTTCCCTAAATATTCCATAGTGTTTTTACGAAGAATGGTCGCATTTGTCTTCGGAGTTTTCTGAACTTGCCGCACTAGCCAACGCACATCTCCAACTGAAAGTGCTTTTGGTCGACCAGATCTTGGTTTATTGTCAACAGTTTTCGTTTCTGTCCACTTTCTGATGATGGATTGTATAGTAGATCGTGGTCTATTTAATATTTCACTGATAGTTTTTTGAGTTAAACCATTCCTGTGGTGTTTTATTATCAAAACTTTTACCTCATCAGAAACCTCATTTTGCTTACGACCCATTTTGACAAAAACTATATTTTCAATGAAATTAAATATTTGCTGTCAAGGGCAAAGCCTCCTTTACTAAATAAAACAGAAAAGGGGGATTCCCAAATAATATTTGAATTTGACTTTGATGATAGCACATCAATGATGAATACTTTTTTTGTTCTGTTTTTGGTGTTATTATATAAAATTGCATTTTTTGCGCTAATTAAATTTATTTTTTGAATTTATTTTAAAACATATTACGAAAAATAAACTATTGCATAAAACTGCATTATTTGTTTACTTTAAATTTTCTTCAATTACCCAAAATAAGTGAATTTATTATCAATTTTGCTAATGATGAATACTTTTTTTGACCGCTGTATGTATATCAACATACAATGAACTATTGGGTTGCCCAAAAAGTAATTGCGGATTTTTAAAAAGAAAGTAAATGCATTTTTAATAAAACTTAGAATGAACTTTAATCAAATATACTTTTTTAACACTTTTTTTCTAATGCAAGCTAAAAGTAACAGCTGATAACCGACAGAAGAAAGAATGCAATTACAGAGTCACAAGCTGTGAAAAAATTTGTCAACGCCGACTATATGATCCGCAATTACTTTTTGGGCAACCCAATATATCAAAGCCAGTCATCTTCTATTATATAACAATTAAAAAGGTGCCGGGCCGAATCTTACATACCCTCCACAATGCATATCATTTGACACTGGCTTTGAATGACTTCAAACTTAAAGGAGATACAGGTACAGTTACGTGTCGTGACTATAAGAAGTCATAACAAGTAAAAAGGCATTAAGTTCGGCCGGGCCGAACTTTGGATACCCACCACCACGGGTATATATGTAAACCCCATTTCGACACAATCCGGTGAAAATTGGATAACTTAAGCACCCAAATTCGGCACGGACATTGAGTGGTCTAATATATTGGGTTGCCCAAAAAGTAATTGCGGATTTTTCATATAGTCGGCGTTGACAAATTTTTTCACAGCTTGTGACTCTGTAATTGCATTCATTCTTCTGTCAGTTATCTGCTGTTACTTTTAGCTTGCTTTAGAAAAAAATGTAAAAAAAGTATATTTGATTAAATTTCATTCTAAGTTTTATTAAAAATAAATTTACTTTCTTTTAAAAAATCCGCAATTACTTTTTGGGCAAACCAATATATGTCACTATTCAATTTTGTAGAACAAAATAGTGGCCTTTTTGGCAGATATATTCAATTATAAACCGATCTAAATCATATTAAGGCCGGAAATCGTGAGGCTCAGAAAAATTGTTTCAAATTTCAGCGAAATCGGGTAATAAATAAAGCTTTTATGGGCTTGAGTCCCCTTATCGGTAGATCGGTCTATATGGCAGCTATATCCAAATCTGGACCGATCAAAGCCAAATTGACGATGGGTGTCGAATGGCCTAAGACAATTTTCTCTCCCAAATTTCAGCAAAATCGGATAATAAATGTGGCCTTTATGGGCCCAAGACCCTAAATCGGATGATCGGTCTATATGGCAGCTATATCCAAATCTGGACCGATCTGAGCCAAGTTGGCAAAGGATGTCGAAGGGCCTAAGACAACTCATTGCCCCAAATTTCAGCAAAATCGGATAATAAATGTGGCTTTTATTGACCTAAGACCCTAAATCGGCGGATCGGTCTATATGGGTGCTATATCAAGATATAGTCCGATTCAGCCCATCTTCGAACTTAACCTGCTTATGGTCAAAAAAAAGAATCTGTGCAAAGTTTCAGCTTAATATCTTTACTTTTGAAGACTGTAGCGTGATTACAACAGACATACGGACAGACGGACGGACATGGCTAGATCGTTTTAGATTTTTACGCTGATCAAGAATATATATACTTTATAGGGTCGGAAATGGATATTTCGATGTGTTGCAAACGGAATGACAAAATTAAAATACCCCCATCCTTCCGTGGTGGGTATAAAAATAAATTTGTGTTTGTTTGTGTGTTCCTTATAGACTCAGAAACGGCTGAACCGATTTTCTTGAAATTTTCACTGATGGTGCATAATGATCCCCTGGTGAAAATAGAAACTACAGTTTTTGATATCTGAAGGGGGAGCGGACCCTTCCCCTTACCCTAATTTTCAGAAACGCCAGATGGATGATGGATGGTGCGATTTAAGCGAAATTTTGTGTGCTCTCTTATAGTAACCTACAAACAAAAATTTGGTATTCAAATTTCGGATGGGGTACCTAGGGGGGCGCGCCACCCCAAAACCTACCAAACATATATTTACACCAATCACGACAATATGGGACTCAAATGAAAGGTATTTAAGATTAGAAGACGTATCTGATATCCGTCCGACTACTACCATGGCAATATGGGACTCACATGAAAGGTATGTGCGAGTTAAATACGAATCTGATATCCAAATTTGGGACAAAGTTTCTGGAGGTCCACCCCTTCCCCAAAACACTCCCCAAACATGAAAGCTATTTGAGTGTAGAAAACAAAATCTGATTTGAGTGTAGAAAACCAATCTGATATCCAAATATGGAACCAAGTGTTTTTGGGGGCCGCTTCTCCCCAAAAACATCCCCCAAAGGGGACAAATTTACGACCATAGCAATATGGGGCTCAAATGAAAGGTCTTTGGGAGTAAAGCACGAATCTGATATCAATAAACACACCGCAAGCCGGCCATGTTTGCCGACTATGGAAATATGGAGCTCAAATTAAATGTATTTGGGAGTAGATCACATATCTAATATCAACATTAGGGACCAACTGTCTAGGAGAGTGGGACGTCTCTTCTCTCTCTCACCATAACAACCCCCAATAGGACGTATTTGCTCACCAAGACAATTTGGGTCTTAAAGAGAGTGGAACTAAATATTTATAGTTTTTAGGGCCAATACTCCAAATCAGTTATATTGGCTGACTTTTGCAATAAGGAGTTTAAATGAGATTGGAAAACAATTTTGATATCCAATTTTGAGGGCAATGACAATATGGGGTTCAAATAAATGATATATGAGAATAGAGCACATTCCTGATATATTTTCCGGGCTTAGTGTTTGGGGGACCATCCCAATCCCTAAAACACCTCTAAATCGGGCATATTTACCGACCATGTCAATGTGGAGCTTAAATGGAAGGTATTGGGGGGTAGAGCAAGAATTGATACCCACTTTCGGGACCAATTTTCTGAGGGTCAATCCCTTTCCCAAACTACCACACAAGCAGCAATTTTTTACTGACCATCGCAATATTTTATATCCAAATGTAGGACCATGTATTTAAGGCATTACCCCCTCCCCAAAATACCCACCAAAGGGTAAACAGTCGAATCCACATACGAACGGTTCGGGCGAAATAAGAATTCTCTCTATAATGCATTGTGCTTTCCGTTGGCCAATCAATTACCAACGGTTGTGAGTTCCTCGAATGTCTAGTGTCCCTGACATACATCCTTACATCAGGAATAGGGACATACATTCTTACATCAGGGAAAGGTTGCGAACACACACCATGAAAGTACCGATAGAACAGCGCCTAAAAACCCATATTGCGACCATAATGAAGGGAGGCAACAGAGTTGCATACCCCACTGTCCCCAAATCAACGCCATCGCTCTCCTCTGTACACGGTCCAGTAGCTCCAGGGATGATTTTGAAGCTCCAGCCCATACATGTGGTTGTACTCCATTTTCGGCCTTATGAAAGTGGTGTAGACGTTAAGAAGATCAGACGGAGTGAAGTAATTCTTACACCGTTTAAGGAAGCCCAAACACTTGAATGATTCTTTCGACACTTCAAATACATGTTTAGCTTCCGATTGCTCAACATCTACACCGTTGATAGACAAAGTTTATCGTATTGGGTCAGCGATTCATTTGTGTGACAACAAGCAGCACTGAGTCTTCGGTGCATTAAAATCTACCCGAATAATTCGACCCCACTCAGAAATGGCCAGCAAATCCTGGCAGTGTGTATCGTCCATAACCCGCCTCTTGTCTTCAATCTCTCGAAGACTCGGCCTATGGTCGAATGAGTACGAATGACAGAGATTACTGTCATCCGCAAATGAGTAGATCGGATTCGATGTCTGACCCAACAGATCGTTGATGAAAATTAGAAAAAGAGAAGGAGAAAGAACAGAGCTCTGGGGTACACCTGCGGTCAATTTGTGCTCATTGGATGAGAACCCATCTATAACGACTCGAAAAGTGCGATCTCTGAGAAAGCTCGAAATATTGGGTTGCCCAAAAATTAATTGCGGATTTTTTAAAAGAAAGTAAATGCATTTTTAATAAAACTTTGAATAAACTTTAATCAAATATACTTTTTTACACTTTTTTTCTAAAGCAAGCTAAAAGTAACAGCTGATAACTGACGGAAGATAAAATGCAATTACAGAGTCACAAGCTGTGAAAAAATTTTTCAACGCCGACTATATGAAAAATCCGCAATTACTTTTTGGGCAACCCAATAAATCGAAAGAAGCCATTACCGACACCAAATGCGACAAGCTTTGATAGTAGTGCACCGTGCCAGACCCTATCAAATGTCAAAGCCACAACCTTACTCCCACCAAACTGGTGGATTGGGCGACTCCAACGTTCCGACAGAAGTGCCATGAGGTCGCCCGTAGAGCGATTTCTGCGGAACCCGTACTGTTGGTCGCTAAGAAGGCCATTCGACTCTAAATACCTCACAAGACGTTGATTAACCATGCTCTCCATGACCTTGGAAAGAGCGGATCATATCGCAATTGGCTGACTGAATTGATTTGCAGGGTTATTTGCCTCACCCTTCTTGGGTATTGGCTGAACGTTCGCAACCTTCCAACGCGCCGGGAAGACTATGGACGAGCGTGCATCGTAGAATACTTGTAGGTGTATAGGGCAGGAATTGTCCATTTCGATCATTCTAATATCTTGTAATTTAAGTTTAATTTCCTGACCAGCAAAACGCCCAGGTATTTTGCACTTTAGACAAATGCAACATACTCTGCTTTTAGGAAGACTAAACACAAAAATTTTCGTTTTTGCCAAATTCACGTCTAAACCATTCTTTTCAGCTCACTTCGCTGTCATATGCAGAGCTTCCTTCCAAATGCCTAAGAAAGCTGACAAAACATTTCCTAAACTTTCTTGTTTCATGTAGTGACATGCCAATGACTTTCGTTTTTTAATTTTTCACTTTTGGAGAAGGGAAAGCATGCTGTATTAAAAAAATCAAAACTTACATCCTTTTGTAGGATGTTACAGCATATTTCTTAATACTATTCCCACCAAATCCTAGACAATTCTATTACAGAGTTCCCGGCAACACACCTTCAGAAAAATATCACTCTCAAAATTTTAAATTCAAGGCCATGCATTTACTATTAAACACCCTGCCATTTTCTAGAAAGCCAGCAGATAACTTAGCCTCAATTCATTTTGACATTTAATTTCCTCAACTTGGGTTATATTTTCTTCTTTCCTTCACAATGTTAACCCTTTTTCGCATGGCTGTGACCTAAATCATTTCAATGCCATAGCAAAAGGGACGATAAACTATTTATATTCCCGGCAGGATTTATCTTGGGAATAATTCAACCTTATACGCCTTAAACAAGAATGACCTTAAATTGTGACATACACACACACACACGCACACAAACTCATTCGAAAATATGCTCAAGGTATCTCAAAGCTCATATCTCATCTCTCTGCTTGGTATCCATTTTATCTACAGGTATTTGAAGGAATATGGGAAACATCCTTCTATTCTAATAAAATCAATTGGAGAATGGCATGAACGAACATTTCACCGTCCTTATATTCAGTACGAAGTTTTTTCACACAAACTGATTTGCCTGTGCATGCATTGAGTGTGGCATTTCGTCGTTGATGTTATTCATCGCACCATTGCCAGAACGAATCTCTGTTTCGCCTGGATTGAGTTTTTGTGCATACGTTTGCATAGGAAACAAAATTCGCAGTTCCATTAAGGTTATATGGTATTAGAATGCTTGAATAAGGCACCCACGCTGAAAAAGTGTTTTAGAAACACTGGTGAACATGTCGATAGGGAAAGGAGTTAAAGAATATTGGTAATAATCATTTCAGATAATATTGGGTTGCCCAAAAAGTAATTGCGGATTTTTTAAAAGAAGGTGAATGCATTTTTAATAAAACTCAAAATGAACTTTAATCAAATATACTTTTCTTACACTTTTTTTTGTAAAGCAAGCTAAAAGTAACAGCTGTGACTGACAGAAGAAAGAATGCAATTACAGAGTCACAAGCCGTTGAAAAAATTTTTCAATGCCGACTATATGGAAAATCCGCAATTACTTTTGGGCCAAGGCCAGTCCATCAACAGCCACAGACCAGTTGATATCCCATATTGCGTGCTAAACTAGTCAGTTATGTTATTATAAGGAAACTATAACATTACTAAACATTTCTTTGGGGTTTGTAACGACAGGTTTCGACCTCGTGTGCTGGGGTATAACTCGCGAGGGTTAGGATTGGTCACAAAAATTTATATTTTCAGCGACCAGAGTAGAGAAAGACGGTTAAGTATTATGTATTTAGGTTCACAATCTGTTTAATTGAGCTAAGAGATAGAATGACGTAAGTGATAGGTAGGATAGATTCGGCGCAGGTGTTTAAGGCGCGTGAGTGTCGATGTGACCTGTTTCGGCACTTTGTCCGGCGGGGCAGCGATGGAGCGTCTGGCTCGGTGGTCCCTGAAGGAACTGTCAGCTGGCAGACGTGACCTGGTAACGCACTTCGTCCGAGTTGGTTGGCTGGTGGCTACGTTGGCGGAGGGGTTAGGAACGGCTAGTCGGTCACGTAAATGTGAAGTGGTATCGTCTAGGGTACCGCGAGCGAATACGGCAGTTAGTAGGAGCCTTATGGTTAAGTTACCACGCGAGGAAACTCGAGAACACGGCGGGGTCCCTGCGATGTTACTCCAGGGTACGACACCGCGCGAGAAGAATCAATGCTGGGATGCTTACGGTTACGCCACCACGTAAGAAGGATCGGAGACACCAGAAGAATCTAAGTTTATGTTGCTTACGGTTACGCCACCACGTAAGAAGGATCGGAGACACGAGAAGAATCAAAGTTTACGTTGCTTACGGGAACGTCACCACGCAAGAAGCCGTGGAGACGCGCGAAGAATTAAAGTTACGTCGTTTACGGGTACGCCACCACGTAAGAAGGGTTGGCGAAATGAGAAGAATTTAAGTTTACGTAGCTTACGGAAACGTCACCACGCAAGAAGCCTCGTAGATGTGCGAAGAATCTAAATTACATTGTTTACGGATACGCCACCACGTAAGAAGGGTCGGAGACACGAGAAGAATCAAAGTTTATGTTGCTTACGGGAACGTCACCACGTAAGAAGGGTCGGAGACACGAGAAGAATGAAAGTTTTCGTTGCTTACGGAAACGTCACCACGCAAGAAGCCTCGGAGATGCGCGAAGAATCTAAATTACGTTGCTTACGGATACGTCACCACGTAAGAAGGGTCGGAGAAACGAAAAGAATCTAAGTTTACGTAGCTTACGTATACGTCATCAAGTAAGAAGCCTCGGAGATGCGCGACGAATCTAAATTACGTTGCTTACGGATACGTCACCACGAAAGAAGGGTCGGAGAAACGAAAAGAATATAAGTTTACGTAGCTTACGTGTACGCCACCAAGTAAGAAGGGTTGGAGACACGAGATGCTTACGGGAACGTCACCACCTAAGAAGGATAGGAGACACGAGAAGAATAAAAGTTTACGATGCTTACGGGAACGTCACCACGTAAGGAGGATCGGAGACAACAGAAGAATCTAAGTTTACGTTGCTTACGGGTACGCCACAACGTAAGAAGAGTCGGAGACACGAGAAAAATCTAAGTTTGCGATGCTTGCGGGAACGTTACCGCGTAAGAAGGCTTGGAGACACGGAAAGAATCAAAGTTACGTCGCTTACGGGAACGTCACCACGCAAGAAGCCTCGGAGATGCGCGAAGAATCTAAATAACGTTGCTTACGGGTACACCACAACGTAAGTAGGCTCGGAGACACGAGAAGAATCAAAGTTTATGTTGCTTACGGGAACGTCACCAAGTAAGAAGGGTCGGAGACACGAGAAGAATCAAAGTTTACGTTGCTTACGGGAACATCACCACGCAAGAAGCCTCGTAGATGTGCGAAGAATCTAAATTACGTTGCTTACGGATACGCCACCACGTAAGAAGGGTCGGAGACACGAGAAGAATCAAAGTTTACGTTGCTTACGGGAACCTCACCACGAAAGAGGCCTCGGAGATGCGCGAAGAATCTAAATTACGTTGCTTACGGAAACGTCACCACGTAAGAAGAGTCGGAAACACGAGAAGAATCAAAGTTTACGATGCTTACGGGAACGTCACCACGTAAGAAGAGTCGGAAACACGAGAAGAATCAAAGTTTACGATGCTTACGGGAACGTCACCACGTAAGAAGTGTCGGAGACAAGAGAAGAATCAAAGTTTACGTTGCTTACGGGAACGTCACCACGTAAGAAGGGTCGGAGACACGAGAAGAATCAAAGTTTACGTTGCTTACGGGAACGTCACCACGTAAGAAGCCTCGGAAACGCGCGAAGAATCAAAGTTTACGTTGCTTACGGGAACGTCACCACGTAAGAAGGGTCGGAAACACGAGAAGAATCAAAGTTTACGATGCTTACGGGAACGTCACCACGTAAGAAGTGTCGGAGACACGAGAAGAATAAACGTTTTCGTTGCTTACGGGAACTTCGCCACGTAAGAAAGATCGAGGAAACGAGAAGAATCAAAGTTTACGATGCTTACGGGAACGTCACCACATAAGAAGACTTGGAGACGCGCGAAGGATCAAAGTTTACGTTGCTTACTGGAACGTCGCCACGTAAGAAAGCTCAGGACACGAGAGTTTACGTTGCTTACGGGCACGCCACCAAGTAAAAAGGATCGAAGACACAAGGTAATTCAAAGTTGGCACTGTCATTGTTCACTTTCTCCACTGGTTGGGTATACTCTCTTGCTTTCTGTGGGCTTGATGTTGTTTTACCGCCTGACCTGCTGGTTGAACCTTGTTACTTCACCGACTGATCCCGCTACGTCACATTCATCACCATTTATAACCAGCCAACTTAGCACGGCAGCAACTTCAACTCGCTCTGCCGGCATGGCCACGTAATCATGTGTGTCTGCTAGTATGCCGCTGTTTGTCGCCCAACGGTATGTTGTTTGCAATCTATTTAACTCCGCGACACCCAATGTGTATGTATTGGCTATGATCATCACAGCCACTTGCTATGATGTTTGTTGCTACTCGCATACAACATATATGATTGTTGTTGTCGCCCAACGGTATATTGTTTACGAACAATTTTCCAAAAGTTGGAATCAACTCCGCGACGCTCAATGTATTGGGTTGCCCAAAAAGTAATTGCGGATTTTTCGTATAGTCGGCGTTGACAAATTTTTTCACAGCTTGTGACTCTGTAATTGCATTCTTTCTTCTGTCAGTTATCAGCTGTTACTTTTAGCTTGCTTTAGAAAAAAGTGTAAAAAAAGTATATTTGATTAAAGTTCATTCTAAGTTTTATTAAAAATGCATTTACTTTCTTTTAAAAAATCCGCAATTATTTTTTGGGCAACCATATGCATTTGCTATTGTAACCTGTCATGAGGTAGGGCATTTAAGTTGGCATATGACGAGGGTCGATGACTAAGGCCGAGAAATATGAATTCAGTTAAATATATTTTCAAATACAATAAGTTATTTAATTATGGTTAATATAATAAAACAAAAAGAATCCTATGGCAAACATAAACAAAACAAAGAACTTCATTTGGGGTTTCACGCCTGTGGTGAATGTGTGGCCAGAAAAGAGCGCCAGGACTCCTGGACCTCACAGGTTGTGGAAAATGGTCGATCTCTATCAATGATTACGTTATTCTCTATATGTTGTCTAATTTTCTGAACTGAGAGTAACTAAACTTTAACCTTAAAGAGAACAGAAAACTTTGTTTACCTATACTTATTGAATTTTTCTTGAGTGTACCTTATCGAAGGAAACCATGATGTATCTTTGTGATTTTGTACCTTACACACACATACACACCAATAGAAAAGGCATGTGTTTTTTTCTATATGCTAGGTGAAAAAGGTGGTGATTGACAGTTTTCTTGAAAATTTAATTTACTATCGACAGCCCTTTGTCAAATGCTGATGTATTGGATTTTATAAAAGGTACACTCGTGTTAAAAATATCCCACCTTGGCATATGCTTTGGTAAAAATTATTAAATACTTAAATAAACAGACTGATTAGACTCAGAGTAAAGTTTAAAGACTTTTTCAAAATGATTTAAGGGTTTCAATAGAAATTTAAATTGAGTGCGAGTTTCATGGAATCGTTTAAAATTCAATTCAATTAAACCTTTTATTTATGATAATTAATTGCGATTGTTTTTTAATGACCAGCTTAATTCGCAAATCAATTTTTTTGCATTTGCATTATTTTTGCTCATCAATGAAAATCGCACAAAAGTCTTTAATGGTTTATCCCAAATAATTAGTTTTATTGACTGTCAACTGCTTTTTGTGTGTGTTTTTTTTTTGTGTCAATGTAAACAAGTTTTCAAGCGAAAATATTTAATAAATTTTTTTTTATATTTTTTTTTATATTTTTTTGTCAGCAATTGGAGCTATTTATTCTATTGTCATTTCCATTGAACCTGATTAATTGGTTGAGATTTGATGCAAAAAGCTAACAGATTGACACTCAATTGGAATTGACTAGTAGTCAATTATGAGCAACAATTTTGAAATTTGGAAGTCGGCCCAGAGACAGCAGGAAAGCATTTTATTTATTCGCCACCCGTATATAAGACCGAATAAAGCTAACGACTTGCAATTTTGCAAAGACAAGTCTAGCCTAGTTTAATAAACCGATTTGCTGATTCTGTAGAAGCCATCCTTGATGCCCTACACAGAAAAAATGAATACAAGTAAAAAAGCATTAAGTTCGGCTGGGACGAACTTTGGATACGCACCACCTCGGGTGTATATGTAAACCCCCTTTCGCCACAATCTGGTGAAAATTGGATAACTTATGCACCCAAATTCGGCACGGACATTGAGTGGCTAAAAAAATATAAGTCGCAGTTGAATTTTGTATTTCAAATTTCAACAAAATCGGGTAACGTATAAAGCTTTTATGAGCTTCAGACACTTAACCGATGATCTGAACCATATTTGTGTCAGTCGTCGGGAAGCCTTAAAATACTCACTGTTTTGAGTATCGGATCAAAATCGGCAGCAAAATCGGATGAAAACTAATGTTTTTATGGGCATTAGACCCTTTATCGGGAGATCGGTCTATATGGTAGCTATTGGGTTGCCCAAAAAGTAATTGCGGATTTTTCATATAGTCGGCGTTGACAAATTTTTTCTCAGCTTGTGACTCTGTAATTGCATTCTTTCTTCTGTCAGTTATCAGCTGTTACTTTTAGCTTGCTGTAGAAAAAAAGTGTAAAACAAGTAAGAAGGCGTTAAGTTCGGCCGGGCCGAACTTTGGATACCCACCACCTCGGATATATATGTGAACCACATTTCGTCAAAATCCAGTGAAAAATGCATACCTTAAGCCCCATAGATATCATCCGATTTAGACCAAATGCTTATAAGTACAAGTCATTGTTCTTATAAGCATTTGTGAGATCGGTCTATATGGCAGCTATATCCAAATCTGGACCGATCTGAGCCAAATTGAAGACAAAAATCGAAGGGCCCAACACAAGTCATTGTCGCAAATTTCGGCGACATCGGACAATAAATGCGCTTTTTATGAGCCCAAAACTTTAAATCGAGAGATCGGTCTATATGGCAGCCATATCCAAATCTGAACCGATCAGGGCCAAATAGAAGAAAGATATCGAAGGGCCTAAGGCAAATCGCTGTCCCAAATTTCAGCAAAATCGGATAATAAATGTGGCTTTTATGGGCCTAAGGCCATAAATCGGAGGATCGGTCTATATGGCAGCTATATCCAAATTTAGACCGATCAGGGCCAAATTGACGAAAGATGTCGAAGGGCTCAACGCAACTCACTGTCCCAAATTTCAGCAAAATCGGATAATATATGTGGCTTTTATGGGCGTAAGACCAAAAATCGGAGGATCGGTCTATATGGCAGCTATATCCAAATCTGGACCGATCTGGGCCAAATTGGCGAAGAATGTTGAGGGGCCTAACGCAACTCACTGTGACAAATTTCGGTGAAATCGAATAATAAATGTGGCTTTTATGGGCGTAAGACCATAAATCGGAGGATCGGTCTATATGGCAGCTATATCCAAATTTAGACCGATCTGGGCCACATTGACGAAGGATGTCGAAGGGCTCAACGCAACTCACTGTCCCAAATTTCAGCAAAATCGGATAATAAATGTGGCTTTTATGGGCCTAAGACCATAAATTGGAGGATCGGTCTATATGGCAGCTATATACAAATTTGGACCGATCTGGACCAAATTGACGATGGATGTCGAAGGGCTCAACGCAACTCACTGTCCCAAATTTCAGCAAAATCGGATAATAAATGTGGCTTTTATGGGCGTAAGACCATAAATCGGAGGATCGGTCTATATGGCAGCTATATCCAAATCTGAACCGATCTGGGCCAAATTGACGAAGAATGTTGAAGGGCCTAACACAACTCACTGTGCCAAATTTCGGCGAAATCGGATATAAAATGTGGCTTTTATGGGCCTAAGACCCTAAATCTGAGGATCGGTCTATATGGCAGCTATATCCAAATTTGGACCGATCTGAGCCAAATTGACGAAGGATGTCGAAAGGCCTAACGCAACTCACTGTCGCAAATTTCAACAAAATCGGATAATAAATGTGGCTTTTATGGGCCTAAGACCCTAAATCGGCGGATCGGTCTATATGGGGGCTATATCAAGATATAGTCCGATATAGCCCATCTTCGAACTTAACCTGCTTATGGACAAAAAAAGAATCTGTGCAAAATTTCAGCTCAATATCTCAATTTTTAAAGACTGTAGCGTGATTTCAACAGACAGACGGACAGACGGACAGACGGACAGACGGACGGACATGTCTAGATCGTCTTAGATTTTCACGCTGATCAAGAATATATATACTTTATAGGGTCGGAAATGGATATTTCGATGTGTTGCAAACGGAATGACAAAATTAATATACCCCCATCCTTCGGTGGTGGGTATAAAAAGTATATTTGATTAAAGTTCATTCTAAGTTTTATTAAAAATGCATTTACTTTCTTTTGAAAAATCCGCAATTACTTTTTGGGCAAATATAGTCCGATCTGAAATATACATGTGTCAGATGTTGGTAGGCCTAAAACTACTCACTTTTTCAAATTTCAGCAAAATCGGATGAAAACTAAAGTTTTCATCCTTTATCGGAAAATCGGTCTATACAGCGGCTATATCGAAGTATGGTCCGATTTGGCCCGTTCAAGAACTTAACAAGCGTGCATCAAAAAGACGTATTTGTGCCAAATTTCAGCTCAATATCTCAATTTTTGAAGGCTCTAGAGTGATTACAAACAGACGGACGGACAGACATACGGACATCGTTAAATCGTCTTAGAATCAATTACGACGATCCGAATTATATATACTTTGTAGGGTCGGAAAAGATATTTCGATGTGTTGCAAACGGAATGACTAAATGAATATTCCTCCTATCCTACGGTGGTGGGTATAAATATACATGGCATTATACATAGATTCGCATTTAAAATGGAAATTTCATATTGAACACATACAGGACAAGTTGAGAAAAATATATTGTTTTCTCTATATCATCTCTGCAAATATTCACCATATAAAGTTTTGTTACAAGCTTACCTCTCACTGGCAGAGTCTTACTCAAGACATGGTGTAACTGCATGGAGAACATCTACTTACACTGAAGCCTTGCAAAAAACACAGGACAGAATAACGGAACTTTTTTTTTAAATTATTAATACCAACATCGTGAAAACTCAAACACTAACCAGCAATTAAATATTTACAAACATCTTTAGATCTTTTACATCGAAGGAATTTTCAAAACAACTGTTGGTAACGAATTTTACAATAACTCGCTATTTTGACACCTAATTAATCATCCTGTCATTACAAGAAGTGTAGCACAAGGTCGTTTCAAAATTCCGAACTTTGCAAACAACTACGAAAAGAATACCTTTGTACTCTACCAACAATATGCAATCAAATGAACTTGATGAGAAAATAAGGAAGAAATTGATAAAAAAAAGTAAAATGTTAAGTTCGGCCGAACTTTGGATACCTTTCGTCATAATCCGTTAAAAAAAGGATAATTTGTGCCCCCATAGCTGCTTTATCGAAATATGGTCCGCTATGGACCAAACTTGACCCGTATATTGAGTGGTCTATTAAGTACAAGCCATTGTTCAATTTTGTTGAACGAAATATTGGTCTATTTGGTAGACTTATCCAAATAGAGACCGATCTGAACCATATACGACACGGATGTCGGAAAGCCAAACATAAGTCATTGTGTTAAATTTCAGCGAAATCGTATTATAAATGTGACATTTATGGGGTCAAGACTTTAAATCGAGAGATCGGTCTATATGGCAGCTATATCAAAACATGGACCGATATGGCCCAATTGAAGAGGGCCTAACGCATCTCACTGTCCCAAATTTCGGTGAAATCGGACAATAAATCTGTCTTTTATGGGCCCAATACATTAAATCGAGAGATCGATCTATATGGCCGCTATATGCAAATCTGAACCGATCTGTGCTAAATTGCAGAATGTTGTCGAAGAATCTAACGCAACTCACTGTTCCGAATTACTGCGAAAACGGACAATAAATGCCGCTTTTATGGACCCAAAATCTTATACCGAGAGATCGGTCTATATGGCAGCTATATCCAAATCTGGACTGATCTGAGCCAAATTGAAGAAGAATGTTGAAGGGCCCTACACAAGTCGCTGTGGCAAATTTCGGCGAAATCGGAAAATTTATGAGCCCAGAACCTTATATTGAGAGATCGGTCTATATGGCAGCTATATCCAAATCTGGACCGATCTAGGCCATATTGCAGAAATATATCGAGAGACCTAACACAACCCACTGTCCCAAATTTCGGCGAAATCGGAAAATAAATGCGACGTTCATGAGCCCAGAACCTTATATTGAGAGATCGGTCTATATGGCAGCTATATCCAAATCTGGACCGATCTAGGCCATATTGCAGAATGATATCGAAGGGCCTAACACAACTGACTGTTCAAAATTTCGCCGTCATCGGACAATAAATGCGCCTTTTATGGGTCCAAAACCTTAAGTCGAGAGATCGGTCTTTATGGCAGCTATATCCAAATCTGGACCAATCTGAGCCCAATTGAAAAAAGTGGTTGACTGGGCTAACACAACTCATTGTTTCAAATTTCAGCAAAATCGGGTATTAAATATGGCTTTTATGGGCCTAAGACCCTAAATTGGTGTATCGGTCTATATAGGGGCTATATGAAGATATAGTCCGATATATTCCATCTTCGAACTTAACCTGCCTATGGACAAGAAAACAATATTTGCAAAGTTTCAGCTCAATATCTCTATTTTTGAAGACTGTAGCGTGATTTCAACAGACAGACGGACGGACATGGATAGATCGCCTTAGATTTTTACGCTGATCAAGAATATGTATATTTTATAGGGTCGAAAATGTATATTTCGAAGTGTTGCAAACGGAATGACAAAATGAATATACCCCTACCCTTCGGTGGTGGGTATAAAAATGATTTTATATAATATGTAAAAGCGTGCTTAGTTTGGCCGGGCCAAATCTTGGGAACGCATCACCGGTTGTACGGCCAAAATCAGTCTATCTGGTACGGCAAACATCAGTCTATCAGGTTATAGACTGATTTGAAACGTATTTGGTACAGTTATTGAAAGTCGTAACAGAACATCACCTGCTCAACGTCAGCCAAAGCGGCTTGTAGGGGCTCAAGAAGCCAAATTGGGAGATCGGTTTACCATACTTGTCACAGTTATTGGAAGTCATAACAAAACAATATTTGCTCAATTTCAGCCAAATCGGACAAAAATTGTGGCTTGTAAGGTCTCAGGAAATCAAATCGGGAAATCGGTCTACATGGCAGCTATACCACGTTCTTGACTGATTTGGGCCGTATTTGGCACAGTTCTTGGATGTCATATCAGAACACTATGTGCAACACTATGAACACTATGTGCAACACTATGAACACAATGGTGGTGGGTACACAAATTGATTGATAAAAAGATTTTGCTTTAAATCTTTTTAAAGTCAAAGAGTTTGCACACAAAAGGATATTTACAAGTGCCAGCAGCATTAGTGAGGAGGAATAACAGCTGAACATGTTTTTAGTGTTTTCGCCAAGTTTCGATCTTAGACGTTTTCTGTTATAGCCGAACATTCTAACCTATGCACCAGGAAAGTGAATTGCTGTACGATTTCCGTATTATTATCAATTGGCCGCCTAGATCACGCGATTTAACTCCTTTAGACTATTTTTTTGGGCTTCGTTAAAGCTCATGTCTATACAGAGAAGCCCGATTCAATAGACACATTGGAAGACCACATTGAAGCATTTATTCATAGGATGCCGGACGCATTCATGCATTTTTCATAATTTTACGTGTTTTTATACCCTCCACTATAGGATGGGGGTATACTAATTTCATCATTCTGTTTGTAACTACTCGAAATATTTGTCTGAGACCCCATAGAGTATATATATTCTTCGTGACATTATATGTCGATGTAGCCATGTCCGTCCGTCCGTCTGTCTGTCGAAAGCACGCTGGCTTTCGAAGGTGTAAAGCTGGCAGCTTGAAATTTTACACAAATACTTCTAATTAGTGTAGGTCGGTTGGGATTGTAAATGGGCCATATTGGTCCATGTTTTGATATAGCTGCCATATAAACCGATTTTGTATCTTGACTTCTTGAGTTACTAGAGGGCGAAATTCTTATCCGATTTGGCTGAAATTTTGCATGAGGTGTTTTGTTATGATATCCAACAACTGCTTTAAGTGTGGTTCAAATCGATCCATAACCTGACATAGCTGCTATTTAAACCGATCTAGGATCTTGACTTCTTGAGCCACTAGAAGGCGCAACTCTTATCAGATTGGAATGAAATTTTGCAAGACGTGCTTTGTTATGATGTGCAACAAACCAAATATGGTCTTGGGTCTTGACTTCTTCAGCCTCTAGAGGGCGCAATTCTTATCCGATTGGAATGAGATTTTGCACGACGTGTTTCGCTATGATTTCCAATAACTGTGCCAAGTATGGTTCATAACTTGATATAGCTGTCATAAAAACCGACCTGGGGACTTAAATTGGCTGAAATTTTGCATGACGTATTTTATTATGACTTTCAACAACTGTGCCAAATAAGGTTCAAATCGGTTCAAACCTGCTTTAGCTGCCATTTAAACCGATCTGGGATCTTGACTTCTTGAGCCTCCAGAGGTCGCAATTATTATCCGATTTGCCTGAAAGTTTGTACGACGGACCCTTCCATGACCATCATTATACGTGTTTATTATGGTCTGAATCGGTCTATAGCCTTTTACAGCTTCTGTAGAAATCGATCTCTCTATTTTACTTCTTGAGCCCCCAAAGGGCGCAATTCTTATTCGAATTGGCTGACATTTTACACAGGTCTCCAACATATAATTTAGTTATGGTCCGAACTGAAACGTATCTTGATATCGCTCTAATAGCACAGCAAATATTTACATTTATCCTTTTTGCCTAAGAAGAGATACCGGGAAGAGAACTCGACAAATCCGATCCATGGTGGAGGGTGTATAAGATTCGGCCCAGCCGAACTTAGCACGCTTTTACTTGTATTCCTACAGCTCTTAAAAAATCACCTTTTATTATACATCGGATATGTATGTCATATATGTCAGAGTTTCTGACAGGCCATCCCTGATTAGTATACCCCCCATCCTATGGTGGAGGGTACATCTTAATCTGAAACGATTTCTATCAAATTCATCATCAGAGTCAAGACTCTTAAGAGACTCCCTTGTGGGTCGTGAGAATCGGCAAACAAATGAAGATTTTATTGCAATATTAGTTGAAATCGAATGAGCCCCATACGGGCTGCAAACACTACAGTATAGCGAAGTACACCGGGTCAGCTAGTTATACCCTAATCAACTACTGTAGTATAGTGTATTATAGTTTAGTGCATTTATTTTTAATACCCAGAAGGAAGAGAGCTAGACTCATTGATAAGTAAATCTTTGACTTTCTGATTTGATTTAGTCATGTCAGTCTGTCCATGTTAATTTTTGTACAAATAACATGCCACAATTTTCATCCGGTGCAGGAGTTGGATTTGGCAGGTTATTAATTCTAATTTAATGAAATTATTTAAAAAATTCTTATAACTTTAAAAATCTTCAATTTATAACTAACCAGAATGCTATAAATTGTGCAAGATAACCACAAAAAAAAAAAAACTTCAAAAATTTACGAAATACTTTCCCTAAGTATTGCATACAGATTAAAATTTGTTATTGACAATGCGAAAGCATAATGAAAACACAAGAAAATGTTGGTATGAAAAAAGTCGAAAACAAATATTAAACCACTTAACAAACAGCAGAACTTCGTGGTTAGTTGACATAGAACACAGTGGGTTGGCTGAATTTGTTTTCTCACAGAAACCATATCCCAAGCAGCGTTACTATGAGAACAGAGCATCAGGGTCTGTTTATCTTCTCTATTACTGACTCATCTCAATGTCCCTGAATTGGCCGCAGGTTGTGTATCTACAATTTAAAAAAAAATTTTTTTGGCATTCACATTATTTATCATTTCCACTGTCTTCTGAGGAAACCGCTATGACTTAAGGACATTTCGAGAACTTTGTTTTCCATTCATTCACTCGCTCATTCATTTATTCATTGGTGGGTGCATGCATTTGCATTATTCATGCTACGGTAACTTTTTGCATTTCTACTAATTATCAAAAGTGTCTCGACGAATGAATGAATGAGAGCAGTTGTGAGTTTCCTGCAGTCTGTCATTTGAGATAGTGGTTGTCGAACAAAAGAGTTGCCAATAGGTTAAAACCAGTAAGGAAGGGGCAAAAGTCGGTCAGTGCCGACTGTATAATACCCTACCTACCCTACATCTACTGGTCCAATCTGAACCAATTTTGATCGACCTCGGCGAGCAAATATGTTCAAACTGTAATAATTGCGGTTGACAAATGGCATCATTATTGGAAATTGCCCAAAATCTGACGAACATATATATAGGAGCTATATCTAATTCTGAAACGATTTCGAGCAAACTTCTTAGATAATGTGGAAGTCGTCGAGCAAGGCGTTGTACAACGTTTGGGAAAATTGGTGAATTGCAATGGTTCTAGGAGTGAAAATCGGGCGATATATATATATGACAGCTATATCTAAATCTGAACCGATTTCTATGAAATTCACCAGCAATGTCGAGAGTCATAAGAAAATCCGTCCAGCCAAATTTCACGGGAATGGGTTAACAAATGACCATTTTATGGCCATTATTACTGCAAATCAAATTAACATATATATGGGAGCTATATCCAAATTTGAAACCGATTTCAAGCAAACTTCTCGGATATTGTAGTAGTCGTCCAGGAAGGTGTTGTACAAAATGTTGGGAAGATTGGTCAATAAATGACCTTGCAATGGCTCTAGAAGTGAAAAATCAGGCTTTATATATATGAAAGCTATATCTAAATCGGAAACCGATTTCTATGAAATTCACCAATAATGTCGATAGTCATAAGAAAATCCTTCCTACCAAATTTCGAGAGAATCGGTTAAAAAATGACCATTTTATTGCATTATTAGTGAAAATCGGCAGAAACATATATATGGGAGCTATATCTAAATCTGAATCGATTTGACCAAACTTCTTATTTATTGTAATAGTCGTTGAGGAAGGCGTTGTACAAAAATTTGGAAAGATTGGTCAATAAATGTGCTTGTAGTGGCAATAGGTGTGATAATCGGGCGATATATTGGGTTGCCCAAAAAGTAATTGCGGATTTTTTAAAAGAAAGTAAATGCATTTTAATAAAACTTAGAATGAACTTTAATCAAATATACTTTTTTTACACTTTTTTTCTAAAGCAACCTAAAAGTAACAGCTGATAACTGATAGAAGGAAGAATGCAATTACAGAGTCACAAGCTGTGAAAAAATTTGTCAACGCCGACTATATGAAAAATCCGCAATTACTTTTTTGGGCAACCCATATAATCTTATAAATGTTTTTTTTATCGTTCATGGAAATATTGTCAAACATAAACTCATCGACTAAAAAGCTATAATGGCAACCCTTTTCACATCGGTTAGTTTTATATCTCTGCGTCCTTATTGTTTTTTCGGTTCTATTTACATTCGAAAGTTATCAAATAAAATTGCTTGCGTATGCTGAAATGCAATGCTTCATTGCTATAGTAGTAGAGCAGATATTTTGTTTTCGCATCGATTCATTTGTGGTTGGACACCTGACCAGCCAGCACCATCCGGGGAGTCTGAGGGGCAAGGAGGGAATGCGAGTGATAACCACCTCTATCAAACCAAACTATTAAATAAATTGTTATTGTTTTCACAATGAAAGCAAATAGTACTTTCCGATGATTTGTTGCAGTGCCTGACATTCTCTATTGGTTTTATGGAATATTTTGCGAAATTTTGCTTCAATCCATTTTGAATGGAGCAGACCATTAACACAGTTTTCGAAAACTTATAGTTTTAATTAAAAATTCCTTCATCATCATTATAAGTCAGCATGGATTTGTGATGGCTTCAGATCTACGTTTGTTGGTGTGTATTTCGGTGTGAGTGTGTGGTGTATGTGTTTTATGGTGGTTTTGTGTGTTACGTGCACTTTTGGAAATTATTTCACTGATTTGAAAGCTCTTCTCAGTATCTCCGGTGTTGAAGCATTAATGCAAATAGTTTGAAAAAGCGATATTTATTCATGTTATCATCATCATCTTTCATCTGAATATGCAAATGATTTGCATGAAATTAAATGTTTGCCAGTTATCAATGAGATTGTGTGCCAATTGAGAACGAACCGCAAAGACAAACTTAAGGAGGCACTTCCATCATAGGGCCTTAAAGACCGAAGAAAAATCTCGCTATGATGGCCAACTAAAAAACAAATTTTTAGTTAAAGTAACATCTAACAAGCAAGAGCGTGCTAAGTTCGGCCGGGCCGAATCTCATGTACCCTCCCCCATAAATCGCATTTGTCGAGTTCTATGCGCGGTGTCTCTTTATAGGCAAATAAGGAATATTGAATAAGAATTGCACCTTGTGGGGGATCAGAAAACAAAATCGGGAGAGCGCTTTATATGGGAGCTGTATCACGCTATTATCGATTTAGACATATTAATGCAAAATTTCTTCCAAATCGGATGAGAATTGCGCCCTCTAGAGGCTCAAGAAGTTCAAGATCCTAGATCAGTTTATATGGCAGCTATATCAGGTTATTAACCGATTGAAACCATACTTAACCCGTCATCGTGGGTCATGGGCACAGCAGATGCTCAACCGTCTTCAACTCCTCATTATCCCCATAGAGCCTCCAGAAATACTCATCGTCTCGAGCTCATCTCGATGTCAGCGACCTAACATTACAGTGTGGTGCGAGGACACGCTTCGAGAAAAATCGACGTCCTCGTCCGGGGAACCTCGGTTATAGGGCCTTGGCAACCCTGTGGCCGGATAGCCAATACAGAGGGGGCTTACCATCGCGTCACAGTCACAGAGTCCCATCTGCAACCCAAACCTGGCTAGCTCGTCGGACGTTTCGATCCCCGTAATGCAGCACAATCTGACAGCAGCTTCCAAACGTCCGGGATCACCGACACGACTCGAGCAAACATGACCAGCAGTCAGGGCCTTTTAGCGCCGTCGGACTATCCTCATAAATCGTGACATTCTGGTAGGGCCGCCGCTTCTGACTCAGTCTTCAAAAATATAGATATTGAGCTGAAACTTTGCACAGATACTTTTTTTTGTCCATAAGTCGAAGATGGGCTATATCGGACTATATCTTGATATAGCCCCCATATAGACCGATCCTCCGATTTAAGGTCCTAAGCCCATAAAAGCCACATTTATTATCCGATTTTGCTGAAATTTGGGACAGTGAAATGTGTTAGACCCTTCGACATCCCTAGTAAATTTGGCCCAGATCGGTCTAGATTTGGATATAGCTGCCATATAAACCGATCTGCCGATATAGGGTCTTGGGCCCATAAAAGCCACATTTAATATCCGATTTTGCTGAAATTTGGGACAGTGAGTTTTGTTAGGCCCTTCGACATCCTTCGTTAATTTGGCCAAGATCAGTGCAGATTGGTTATAGACCGATCCTCCGAACGCCAGATAACGACAGCAATTCTCGCTGTTGTTCCGTGTGTCCAGTTTCGAATACCGGCCGGCCACTGCCGGATTTTTATCGAAGAAAAATTCACCCTGCACATAGTCTCCTGCGTCACCAATGTCACATAGTCGTCCCAAAACAGAGGCAGAACAAACGAATGCCTGAAAAGAGCGTCATGTCCCTGACTGCCTTAGTCTGAAGGCAATCTTCAATGCCGCTCCCTTAATGCACAACTGCAAAGGTTTCAGATTAGGTGTTGCATTCAGCGCAGCTCTCAAAGAATTCCTTGCCCCTGATATCAGCACCGCCGCGATAGCCTGTACCTACTTCAACATAATCCGTAGACACTACTTCTCGAGAGCCTGGTGCCACCCACACCAGGCCACCCATAGGTGAAGATCGGCCTATCCACAGCTGTGTTCAATGTACTCCTGCCTTCCGAGTTAGGAAATGAGTAGAGCGTATTCAGACCCCGTTTGACTCTCTCCTCAACCTTTCTTCTCTAATTCAATTTCTGGTCAAGAATATCGCCCAGATATTTATCCTCCGGAGAGGGCGCCTGCTTCATCAAGGATTCCCTGAATTCTTGATTAATTCAGCTCTGTTTTACTGGGGCTTATGGCAAGCCCATTGGCTCTCATCCTATTCGACAGCTTCCTCAGCGCGCCCTAAACGATATCCGTTACAGTAGAGAGAAAGCGAAGGCCAATTATAATCACGACGTCACCAACATAGACCACCACTTCAATCTTTCCTCCTCGAAGCACCTGAGAATTCCATTGATAGCCAAGTGCCCTCACCTTGTGGCGCCCCGTGATCAGAATCTACCTCACTGATGCATTCATAATTCCTGCCTTGAGCATAAAATCAATCCAGTTCACCAGAAGAGAGGGCACATTCATATCAACCAGAGAACGACGAATGGGAAATTGAAAATAATTTCGGAATGTGAATATTCCAAATATTTTTAGCAAAATCGGATAATAAATGCGCCTTTTATGGGCCCAAGACTTTAAATCAAGAGATCGGTCTATATGGCAGCTATATCCAAATCTGGACCGATCTGAGCCCAAGTTGCAGAAAGTTGTCGAAGAGCATAACGCAACTCACTGTTCCAAATTTCACCAAAATCGGACAATAAATGCGCCTCTTATGGGCCCACAACTTTATATCGTGAGATCGGTCTATATGGCAGCTATATCCAAATCTGGACCGATCTGTGCCATATTGCAGAAAGATATCGAGGGACCTTACATAACTCACTGTCCCCAAATTGCGGCGAACATCGGAAAATAAATGTGCCATTTATGTGCCCAAAATCTAAATCGAGAGATCGTTCTATATGACAGCTATATCCAAATCCGAACCGATCTGAGCCGAATTGGAGAAGGATGTCGAGTGGCCTAACACAACTTACTCTCACAAATTTCAGCAAAATCGGATAATAAATGTGGCTTTTATGGGCCTAAAACCCTAAATCGGAGGAACGGTCTATATGGCAGCTATATCCAAATCTGGACCGATCTATGCCATATTGCAGAAATATATTGAGGGACTTAACGCAACGAGCTGCCTTAAATTTCAGCAAAATTAGATAATAAATGTGGCTTTTATGGGTCCAAGACCTTAAATCGAGAGATCGGTCTATATGGCAGCTGTATCCAACCGGACCGGAGCCATCATTGACAAACAATTTTCGATTAGAATCTGACTATACTTGCAAAGGGTCTAGCTTAAATTATTTGCAAATTTGTCTATGAACATTACATTAAGGAGCAGGAGTGCTGTCCGATTCAAGTTTAATCTCAATGATAAGTGATCTCCTTTTTAAAGTCGAGTACGATGGCGCTGCGCTGTGCGACATCTCTTTAGGATGAAGTTTTTACATGGCGTAGTACCTTAGAAATGTCGCCAGCATTAGGAGGGCAAAACCCTCCCTGAAACCCTGAACCTGAAAATGTTTTCTGATGTTATCGCCAGTATTCCAACCCAGGTGTTCAGCGTCATAGGAGGACATGCCAACCTCTGTGCCACGGTGGCCTCCAGGTTAAATTATAGAGACCGTGTTTTACAGACTCACTTAGACAATTTACCTTACCACCATCTTACCACAATAGCGACAGACGAAAGCCTATGATGCAACTCAAAACCCACAACACTCATATTGGTAATCCAAGCTCGCTCTCAACTCAGCTACAAGGGCGCTTCAGGGTATTATATCCAACGCTTGTTGAAATTATCAGTAGCATGTGCGAGTGTGTATGTGTGTGTGTGCGTGTGTGTGTGCATATTCAAATTCTTTCCCATTTACAATTTGACTTTTAATTCGTTATATCCTGGGAAAACTTAGTTTAGACAAACCCTATCGCTACATCAGTACAGTACGAACATCATTATCATGCCGTATCTTTTGGCGTGTCATTATCATCGATGACGCCTTTGGTTGAATCCTTGGCAAATGTAGATTCATTTTGTAATAGTTGTTAATTTATTTGCCCAACATTTTTCAAATGAGCTCTCTCTCTGCTAGGCTGAATGTTCATTAGTTTGCCACAAATTGCATGGGAATGTAAATGCGGGTGTGTGTGTGTGTGCGTGTAAGTGTGTGTGTGCCATTAGCATTAATTTTGATTAGAATTTTTAATATAGTTACGTCACGTAGTATTTGCCTAATTTACAATTTCACACTATATACAAGCTGTATATGCTAAAATCATTTTGGGATTTATATCTCTTCTATGAATTTAAAATGATACAAATTTCAAATTGAGTTTGTTTGTGAAAGCTGGCAATCGCATTAGGAATCAAGGTAAGAAAATTCAAGGAATGACACATTTTGGGGTTGTGGAAGGATTTTTATACTCACCATCTGTAAGTTTGTCTGTTCGTCTATCAGTGGTAATCACGCTGCAGCCTCTATAGTAAACGATATTGAGTGAAAATTACATACGCAGAAACTTAAAATCGGAAATATTGGATTGCCCAAAAAGTAATTGCGGATTTTTTAAAAGAAAGTAAATGCATTTTTAATAAAACTTAGAATGAACTTTAATCAAATATACTTTTTTACACTTTTTTTCTAAAGCAAGCTAAAAGTAACGGCTGATAACTGACAGAAGAAAGTATGCAATTACAGAGTCACAAGCTGTGAAAAAATTTGTCAACGCCGACTATATGAAAAATCCGCAATTACTTTTTGGGCAACCCAATATATTCTTGATCAGCGTTAATATCTAAGACGACCTAGACATGTCCGTCCGTCTGTCCGTCTGTCTGTTGAAATTACGCTACAGTCTTTAAAAATAGAGATATTGAGCTGAAATTTTGCACAGATTCTTTTTTTGTCCATAAGCAGGTTAAGTTCGAAGATGGGCTATATCGGACTATATCTTGATATAGCCCCCATATAGACCGATCCGCAGATTTAGGGTCTTAGGCCCATAAAAGCCACATTTATTATCCGATTTTGCTGAAATTTTAGACAGTGAGTTGTGTTAGGCCCTTTGAAAACCTTCGTCAATTTGGCTCAGATCGGTCCAGATTTGGATATAGCTGGCATATAGACCGATCCTCCGATTTAGGGTCTTAGGCCTATAAAAGCCACATTTATTATCCGATTTTGCTGAAATTTGGGACAGTGAGTTGTGTTAGGCCCTTCGAAATTCTTCGTTAGTTTGGACCAGATCGGTCCAAATTTGGATAAAGCTGCCATATAGACCGATCCTCCGATTTAGGGTCTGAGGCCTATGAAAGCCACATTTATTATTCGATTTTGTTGAATTTCGGGGCAGTGAGTAGTGCTAGGCACTTCGACATCCTCCGTCAATTTTGCTCAGATCTGTCCAGATTTGGATATAGCTGCCATAAAGACCGATCCTCCGAATTAGGGTCTTAGGCCCATGAAAGCGCATTTATTGTCCGATGTCGCCGAAATTTGGGACAGTAAGTTAGGTTAAGGCCTTCGACATTCTTCTTCAATTTTGCCCAGATCGGTCCAGATTTGGATATACCTGCCATATGGACCGATCTCTCGATAAAATGTTAGGCCCATGAAAGTCGCATTTATTGTCCGATGTTGCCGAAATTTGGGACAGAGAGTTAAGTTAAGCTCCTCCACATAATATTTCTGCAATTTGGTCTAGATCATTCAAGATTTGCATATAGCTGACATATAGACCGATATCTTGATTTAAAGCCTTGGCCCCAAAAAAGGAGAATTTATAATCCGATTGAACTGAAATTTGACACATTGACTTATGTTAGGCTTTTCGACATCCATGATGTATATAGTTCAGATCGGTTTATTTTTGTACTGTACTATTTGGCCCAAATCGGCTCATATTGCGATATAACTGCTATGGGGCATAAGGTGTGCAATTTTCACCGCATTTTGATGAAAAGTGGTTTACATATATACCCGAGGTGATGGTATCCATAGTTCGGCCTGGCCGAACATAACGCCTTTTTACTTGTTAATCGCCATGACATTTAAAGTCGATGTAGTCAAGTTCGTCCGTCCGTCCGTCTGTCCGTCTGTCCGTCCGTCCGTCTGTCCGTCCGTCTGTCCGTCCGTCTGTCCGTCCGTCTGTCCGTCTGTCCGTCCGTCCGTCTGTCCGTCCGTCTGTCCGTCCGTCTGTCCGTCCGTCTGTGCGTCCGTCCGTCTGTCGGTCCGTCTGTCCGTCCATCTGTCCGTCCGTCTGCGTGTCCGTCCGTCTGTGTGTCCGTCCGTCTGTCTCTCTGTCTGTCTATCTGTCCGTCCGTCTCTCCGTCCGTCTCTCCGTCCGTTTGTCCGTCCGTCGGTCCACCCGTCTGTCTGTCGAAAGCACGCTAACTTTCGAAAAAGTAAATTTTTCATGAATACTTCTTATTAGTGTAGGTCGGTTGGGATTGTAAATGGGCCATATCGGTCCATATTGTGATATAGCTGCCATATAAACCGATCTTGGATCTTGATTTCTTGAGTCACTAGAGGGCGCAATTCTTATTCGGTTTGTCTGGAATTTTGCATGAGGTGTTTTGTTGTGATTTACAACATCTGTGCAAAGTGTGGTTCAAATCAGTCGCTAATCTGATGTAGCTGTCATATAAATCGATCTGGGGTCTTGACTTCCTGAGCCACTAGAGGGCGCATTTCTTATCCGATTTGAAAGAAATTTTGCACGAAGTATTTTGTTATGATATCTAACAACTGTGCTATGTATGGTTGAAATCGGTCTTTAACCTGATATAGCTGTCACATAAACCGATCTGGGGACTGGACTTCTTAAGCCTCTAGAGGGCGCAAGTCTTATCCGATTTGGCTGAAATTTTGCATGAGGTGTTTTGTTATGATTTCCAACAACTGTGTTTAACATGGATCAAATCGGTATATAACCTGATATAGCTGCCATATAAACCTATCTTGAATCTTGACTTCTTGAGACACTAGATAGCGCAATTGTTATCTAATTTGGCTGAAACTTTCCAGGATGTGTTTTATTATGACTTTGAACAGTTGTGCCTAATATGTTTTTAATTGTTGCATAACCTGATATAGTTACCATATAAACCGATTTGGGATTTTGACTTCTTGAACCTCTAGAGTTCGCAATTATTATCCGATTTGGCTTAAATTTTGTACAACAACTTCTCTCATGACTTTTAATATACGTGTCAATCGGTCTATAGCCTCATACAGGTCCCATATAAACCGATCTTGTTATTTTACTTCTTGAGCCCATAAAGAGCGCAATTTTTATTCGCCTTGGATAAAATTTTACACAACCATTTCATCTATGGTATCCAACATTCAAACCAATTATAGTCTGAATCGGACGATTACTTGATATAGCTCCAGTGTCATAGAAATTCTTTTCTTTTATCATATGTTTGCCTGAAAAGAGATGTAGCTTTTGAAGGCCGTATTCGCCACATTTTTATCCGATTTTTACAAAACTTTGCATGAGGTGTTTTATTTTACTTCCCAAAAGGTTTGCGAAATTTCATAAAAATCGGTTCAGATTCAGATATGGCTCCCATATATATTTTTCACCCGAAATGGTTTTGAAGGCCATGGTCGCTACAGTTTTGGTTCGATCTTTACAACATTTTGAGTGAGGTGTTTTATTTGACGTCGAAATACGAGTGTAAAGTTTCATCAAAATCGGATCAGATTAAGATATAGCTCCCATATATATCTTCCATCCGATAAAGCTTTTATAGGCTGTAGAAGCCACGATTTTGGTCCGATCGTTTACAAAAGGAAATTGAACCACAAACATAGATTTGATAGCACGAAAAATTTTTCGTAATGCCAAGATTACCAACTTTAGGGCATTGCTAAGAGACGACCGGACCACTTAGGGCATCAAAATAGTCTTATTAACACCTTAGCTGTAGCCATTTAAATTTTCAAAGAGATATCTCACCAGGGAAATTTTTAAAGTTTTCTTTTGCCCACAGTACCTTGTACACGTTAGCTATTGCAAGTTTTCCAGACGACATTTTTCATCTTCATTAAACTTTCCATTTATGAAGTTGTCATTTAAGTTTTACCCTATTTTTCTCCCACTACTCCCCACCATATCTTAACACCGCTAATGTTTCTTTTTATAAGTGTGTAATTTTAATTAAAATTGGGTTAATTAATGCAAAGTTTTTGTTTTGACATTTAGAAGCAAATGAAAATGTGTCAGAAATAGTTAAAAAAAAAATAAAAACTCTGCTGAACTAATTTACATTCGAGCAGGGGACCTCGAACTTTTGACTCAGCTTATTTTTGCACGTACGTCATTCAGTCCATGTAATTAGATTACATCTACGACAGACTATTACATGTTGTCATGTTACAACTGAACTTTCAACCAAACACACACACACACAAACATAAGTTCATTAATTCCCATTATAATTAGTTGTGAAGGATAGGGTTAACAACAAAGGGTTATCAGTGTGACACGGAAAACAAATTTGTTGAGCTTTGCACTTCCTACACCCCTAATGTGGTATAGGGTATTGTATCTTAGTGAATTTGGTTGCAATATCCAAAATGAAGAAAAAATGGAGCTATTGTTAAGTACAAAAAACAGTTCAGAATCATGTCATTATTAATTTGTATATGAGGTACACATTGCAATCGTTAACGGATTAACTTGAATTTTGAATATGGGATATTTTTCGGTCTATTTAAATTGGAAGGAATCGGATGAGATTTTGTTACAGCTTCCGTAAATTTGTTTGTAACACCCAGAAGAGGTGTGGTAGCATAGAACTATTGGACATATATAAGGAAAAGTTCATAGCCTGCAAGAAGGAGCTAATGGCCTAGGACAGTCCATGAATGGGAAACTGACAGAGGTCAAAAAGAGAGTTGATTGTCTCCCCCCGGAACACGCTGTCGCATTTGCAGAGACACATTTTCCAGTTTGCAACCATACGGAACAAAGGAATATGTTTTCTATATCAATAATGATGGCGATTTATGAATAAAGTCCGCATTTTTATTCAAATCGAAATTTTGCCATCAATTATTTGGGATATGCTGTGATATTTTGCATACATACATGCAGAATCGAAGTTCTGAAGTCATTATATGTTTACAAAATTAAATTTTATTACAAAATACCACTGCGTTTGGGAAATAATGCATGTCAAAATTTCGATTTTGCACAAAAATCCGGACTCTACTCATGAAAGTGGCACTACACAGGCTTCTACAAATTTTGCGGGAGGGATAAGGTAGTTGTTGTACCGAAGACGGGAAAGCTGCAACACAATTCAGCGAAGAATTTTAGACCGGTTCGTCCCTCCTCTTTTCTTGCCAGAGAGGTTTTTAGACCTTCATATCAGAAAAAAGTTAGGGACATCTTATTTCTCACGCTGCCAACACGTCTATTATAAGGGCAGATCCGTGGACGCTGTATTGCATCATGTGGTTCATCATCTTGAAAGACATATCGATTATAAGGACTATACCCTGGCGGCGCACAGTGGGAGAAAATCGGGTAGTGCTGAGGTATAAGCGCGATCATATGCAAAAATTGTCCAGGAGCCTTTTGACAGGCCCCTAAAGTTGGTCACCAAGGTATTTTGAAAATGTGCTTGGGCTGTCAAATCATTGTTTGTGGTCCGATTTGCAAATTTTTTCTTGCTGGATTGTGTTCAGTAAGAGGCCACCGTAGCGTCGAGGTTAACATGTCAGCCTAAGGCGCTGAGAACATCATAAAAAATTTCTCAGCGGTGTTGGCCACATTTTCGAGGTACGGTACCATCTGATATGGCAGCCATGTAAAAACTTCTCCACTGCGGCACGCCGTACGGACTTGTCTATAAATAGGAGGCCCTTACCATTGAGCTTCAACTTGAATCGGACAGCTCTCAGTAGTGTGTGAGAAGTTTGCTCCTGTTTGACGCATACTGCAACAAAGTCATTGTTAATTTTGTTGCGTATCATAAGAAAAATGAAAATCGAACCACAAATGCTTTGGTAAATTGAAAAATACGAAGCAGGCCTCGGCCAAAATTGCAAAAAGCTTAAGTCAAATACGTCCGAAACAAGGCGAGATATTGCAGACCTCATGTGGGGCTGTCAAATTTTTGATACACCAAGGTGTCCATTTTAAGGGGCGTGCCAAAAAGCGCCCGGACAATCTATAGCCTTTCCAACACGATCTTACAAACATCTGAGCTCTAAACATTTCAAATTTCAAAGTGGTATCTCTACTTTGATTGGTATCTCTGCGGCAATTTTGGAAATTGAGGGGCTTTTAACAACGTGAGCACTTGGGTGTACAGGTCTGGGAAAAACTTTATGCGTAGATAATGAATATGCTATGGAGCAGAGAGCTATCGTCCAGTATTAGGTCCGAGACAGTGAGAGTGAATGTCACTAGAGTAACACCTCAGTGAGGGGTAATATCGCCTCTACTCTGGATCACCGTGAGATCTTCTTGAAAGATTGCAGAGGATGGATGTTAAAATCTGTTCGAACGAGCTGGGAAAATTTTTCGGCATGGTTTCGGTGAACTTGAATGGTGCACTTAAATGTACTGCTACATGGACGACGGGTTGCGGCTTGGGTGGGAATACGAACTCAATCTGTGGGGGATGACTTTTCAGTGATCGCAATTGGCGAAGTTTAGCAGACTAAACATGGAGTCAAGGACTAGCAGGGCCTTTGCGGCATTGTATTCATGTGAGTGCTCATGGCGAGCAAGTTGGGTTTGAGGTCCAGGCTTATACATTGGTTGTTCTCACCGGTGGTGCGGCCAGTCCTGGTCTACGGCTGCAACGTTTGGTGGCCGGTGACGATTTTATGTCACATGCCCGTAACTTTAACAGTTTGACCTTATGCTGGGTACTGGAACATCGGGTCATAGAAGGAAATGAAAGGGCCGTTGTAATTGCTAAGTCATGAGTGAATCTCCCTATTGTGTAGGTAACGGATGTGCAACCAATTTTTTATGGCCTCCTAAAGCTAAAATGCTACAAATAAGCTTGGTTGAATCGCTGGACTGCAAACTAAGGCTGCGAGAAAACGAAGTAGATGTGGGAAGAACGTTCGAGGTGGGACATGGACGCTCTATTGTCAATGGAGAAGATGCAAATTTTACTCGACTCCGACTTTGACTACGACTGCGGGAAGATTGTTCGAGTCAGAGTCACACTCCGGAGTAGACTCCGAGCACTTAAGTTTTTGATTTTTTTCAACAAGAATTAAAAAAAAAAATTTTATATTTAAAAAAAGATTTATAAAAAAAAAATTAATACAAGTAAAAGCGGTCCGATTCGGACCATAATTGAACTGAATGTTGAAGACAGTAATAGAAGTCATTGTGTACAATTTCAGCTAATTCGAATAAGAATTGTGTTCTTTAGGGTCTCAAGAAGTAAAATAGGGACATCGGTTTATATGAGATCTGTATCAGGTTTTGGACCGAATCAGACTATATTTGACTCGTATGTTGAAGGTCATGAGAGAAACTGTTGTAAAAAATTACAGCCAAATCGGATAATAATTGTGCCCTCTAGAGGCTCAAGAATTCAAAATCCCTGATCGGTTGATATTGCAGCTATATCAGGCTATAGACTGATTTAAACCGTATTCTGGACAATTGTTGAAAGTAATAACAAAACTCGTCAGCAAAATTTCAGCCAAGTCGGATAGCTATAGCGCCATCTAGACGCTCAAGAAATCAACATCCAAGTTCTGTTTATATGGCAGCTATATAAGGTTATGGGCCGATTTGCACCATTCTTAGCACAGTTGTTGGAAGTCATAATGAAACACATCATGCCCTTAGCAACACAAAATACAGACGGACGGACGGACAGACAGTCGGATAAGGCTAGGTCGACTTAAAACGTCATGATGATCAAGAATATATAAACTTTTTGAGGTCTTAGGCGAAATTAAAAACAAATGAGGATATTAGTATACCCCCATCCAAATCATTGTTTCTCTAAGAAAAGTTTACCTGAATTGTTGTCATTTTTGTTTCCTTTGCTGTTCTTCAATTCAAGCTTGGGGTTTTTTTGTTTTTTTTCCCGGTGTTACTGATCACATAAGAAGAACAGTTTACAATGAATCGCAATGGGTCACATGATGGTCTACGCGGATTCGGAGACATAAATCTTGGCGTCATCCTCTTCCAACACAAGCTAACCTTATACTCAGAAGGACAAGAGATTGACCCATTATTCGGTTTGAATTCATTTGAGCTTCATATTATCCTGGTTAGGAGACATATCCATTTTGCGGTTTTTGGTAGTGGGTGGATTGAAAGGTAAAATTTTGCAAATTTTGCTTTCAAACTTCTCACATATCAGTGAGTGCAGTCCGATTCACGTTTAAGCTCAAGGAGCCTCCTTTTTATAGCCGAGTCCGAACGGCTTGCCACAGTGCGACACCTCTTTGGAGAGAAGTTTTACATGACATAGTACCTCACAAATGTCGCCATCATTAGGAGGGGAAAAGCACCACTGAAAATTTTTATACCCACCACCGAAGGATGGGGGTATATTCATTTTGTCATTCCGTTTGCAACACATCGAAATATCCATTTTCGACCCTATAAAGTATATATATTCTTGATCAGCGTAAAAATCTAAGACGATCTAGACATGTCCGTCCGTCTGTCCGTCTGACCGTCTGTCTGTTGAAATTACGTTACAGTCTTTAAAAATAGAGATATTGAGCTAAAATTTTGCACATATTCTTTTTTTCTCCATAAACAGGTTAAGTTCGAAGATGGGCTATATCGGACTATATCTTGATATAGCCCCCATATAGACCGATCCGCCGATTTAGGGTCTTAACCCCATAAAAGCCATATTTATTATCTGATTTTGATGAAATTCGAGACAGTGAATTGTGGTAGGCCCATCGACATCCCTCGTCAGTTTGGCCCAGATCGGTCTAGATTTGGATATAGCTGCCATATAGACCGATCCTCCGATTTCGGGTCTAAGGCCCACAAAAGCCATATTTATTATCCGATTTTGATGAAATTCGAGACACTGAATTGTGGTAGGCCCATCGACAACCCTCGTCAATTTGGCCCAGATCGGTCCAGATTTGGATATAGCTGCCATATAGACCGATCCTCCGATTTAGGGTCTTAAGCCCATGAAAGCCACATTTATTATCCGATTTTGCTGAAGTTTGGGACAGTGAATTGTCTTAGGCCCTTCGAAGTCTGTCTTCAATTTGGCTCAAATCGGTTCAGATTTGGATATAGCTGCCATATAGACCGATTTCCTGATTTAAGGTTTTGGGCCCATAAAATGCTCATTTATTGTGTGATGTCGCCGAAATTCGGGACAGTGAGTTAAATTAAGCCCCTAGACATACTTTTGCAATATCGCACAGATCGGTCCAGATTTGGATATAGCTGCCATATAGACCGATATCTAGGTTTTAAGTTTTGGGGCCATAAAAGACGCATTTATTGTCTGATGTCGCTGAAATTTGAGACAGTTAGTTTAGTTAGGCTCTTCGACGTCCTTCTTCAATTTGCCCAGATCGGTCTAGATTTGAATATAGCTGCCATATAGACCGATCTCTCGATTTAAGGTTTTGGGCCCATAAAGAGGCATTTATTGTCCGATTTCGCCGTAATTTGGGACAGTGCTTAGAGTTAAGCTCTTCGACATTTTTATGCAACTTGGCCCAAATCGGTCCAGATTTGGATATAGCTGCCATGTAGACCGATATGTCGATTTAAAGTCTTGGCCCTATAAAATTCGCATTTATTATCCGATATCACTGAAATTTGACAAAGTCTTATGTTAGGCTTTTCGACATCCGTGTCGTATATGGTTCAGATCGGTTTATTTTTAGATATATCTACTGTATTTATTAGTATTTGGTCCAAATCGGAACATATTTTAATATAACTGATATGGGACATAAGTTTTGAATTTTTCACCGAATTTTGATGAAAGGCGGTTTACATATATACCCGAGGTGGTGGGTATCCAAAGTTCGGCCCGGCCGAACTTTACGCGTTTTTACTTGTTTCTGATAGTCTCGCAAGGATTCGAATCCAGGCGTTTAACGTCATTGGCGGACATGCTAACCTCTGCGCTACGGTGGCCTCAAAGGTGGATTTTTATCATTACTCGAGTTTAAAACACGATTTTTACGTTCCTCCCAAAGACCATTTTATTGAGTCCTATATTGCCCCCACCAGTCCACATGTCCACCTGGGCTGGTTTTTTGTAAATTGGTCGGACTGCCAGCTGATTTTCCACAAATTTGGATACCATATGTGAATTTTCCTCACAAATGCCACTCATATGTAACTGAAGCATTTTTTTGATAACCCTTTATCAATGATTTAGCTGTTTACTCATAGAGTCATAAACTTTGTTAAAACCTTTGTTCGCCCTTATAAAAAACTATAATTATGCATACGGAGTATTTGAGTGCTTTTGAAGTGTCTTTAAAACACAAAATTCGCAAAATAATGCATTTCGACATTTTCAGTCTACAGCTAAGTGGTTGTATGCAAAATGTAATGTTTGGAGTTTTGCATAATTTAAAATCAATAATGTGACATTTTACACATACTTAATGGAATGTTCCTCAATGGAATGTTTATGGGAAATTTAGTTTTTATTTAGTTTTTAATAGAGAAGCGTACCAGTTTTAAGTAGGAGGATAATAGATTTGAAACAAAGCTTATTGGGATTTAGGAGAAAAAGTTTCATTGGAAAATTGAAGATCCCCTGGTTTCAAAATAAATTGTATTCATACTATTCGTTCGTACGTCTGTCCTTCCGTCCGTCTGTCCTTCCGTCCGTCTGTCCTTCCGTCCGTCTGTCCTTCCGTCCGTCTGTCCTTCCGTCCGTCTGTCCTTCCGTCCGTCTGTCCTTCCGTCCGTCTGTCCTTCCGTCCGTCTGTCCTTCCGTCCGTCTGTCCTTCCGTCCGTCTGTCCTTCCGTCCGTCTGTCCTTCCGTCCGTCTGTCCTTCCGTCCGTCTGTCCTTCCGTCCGTCTGTCCTTCCGTCCGTTGCTGTTCTTTCTTCATAGAATCCCTCTCGACAACATTTTTTAAATCCTCCTCTTACCAATTGATTTACACAGCTCTTCTATGTTGTATTTGTAAACTCCTTAAAAAGCCATAATTTATTTCTCATTTTATCATGATTACTTTTTTTGACTTTTAAAATTTTTAAATCTCATATTTCCCATTTCTGCAAAAGTTTCGTCGAGACATTTTTCCTTTTAATCTCGACATATTTTGAAATAAGTAATGATTTATTTAATCCTCTCTCTTTTTAGGGGCGACTTTTCTTTAACATCTACAGATTGTCTTTTATTCGGTGCTAATGGAACCAATTTTGGGACTCAATGACCATTTGCATGATTAGATGGTTAAATTCCTATAAAATCCCATTATCATTTCATGACTACAATGTAATGACACGGGTGCAGATAAAAAACAAAATTCAAAAAACCGGCCATCGTTAAAATGTAACAAAAAGGAAATGTAAGTGGAGAAGAGCAAACATCGAACGAGCTTGGCTAAAATAAACCCTACATCAAATGTTATGTTTACACTTCAGGCTGGATGAAATCATAGGAGATATATTTTCTCATACATTAAGGAATCAAAACCGCTGAATTTTATTGGTATTTTTTACCAAGTAAAAAGGCAATAAGTTCTTTGGATACCCACCACCGCGGGTATATTGGGTTGCCCAAAAAGTAATTGCGGATTTTTTAAAAGAAAGTAAATGCATTTTTAA
Source organism: Stomoxys calcitrans (assembly GCF_963082655.1). Classification (NCBI taxonomy): domain Eukaryota; kingdom Metazoa; phylum Arthropoda; class Insecta; order Diptera; family Muscidae; genus Stomoxys; species Stomoxys calcitrans. The sequence continues at coordinate 23,852,660 of NC_081554.1, forward strand.
TAAAACTTAGAATGAACTTGATTCAAATATACTTTTTTTACACTTTTTTTCTAAAGCAAACCAAAAGTAACAGCTGATAACTGACAGAAGAAAGAATGCAATTACAGAGTCACAAGCTGTGAAAAAATTTGTCAACGCCGACTATATGAAAAATCCGCAATTACTTTTTGGGCAACCCAATATATGTAAACCAGCTTTCGTCATAGTCCGGTGAAAAAAAACATTATTTATGAACCCAAAGCACTTGTATCGAAATATGATCCTAGTGGTCTAATAAATACAATTCACTGTCACATGTACGCTAAATTTATTGGTCTCTATGGCAGCTATATCCAAATGTAGACCAATCTAAACCATAAATGATACTGATGTCAAAAAGCCTAACAAAGGTCACTGTGCCAAATTTTTTGAGAAATTGGACAATAAATGTTCCTTTTATGGGCTCAAGACCTTAAATATGGAGATGGGTCTCTATGGCAGCTATATCCAAATATAGACCGATGGGGGTCATATTGAATGCGGATAGCAAAGAGCCTAACGCAGCTCACTGTGCCAAATTTCGGAAAAATCGGACAATAAACGCTGATTTTATGGTCGCTAGGACTGAAATCGGAAGACCGGTATCCTTGGAAGCTATATCAAAATATAGAACGATAGCAACCCTATAGAGCACGGATGTCGGGAAGCGTATTATAGGTTACTGTGAAAAATTGGACCCTCCCCCTTACCCTAATTTCAGAAACGCCAGATCTCTAAGATGGGTGGTGCGATTACCCTCATTTTCAGAAACACCAGATCTCTAAGATGGGTGGTGCGAAATTTTGTTTGCACTTATTTAGTACCCTAAAAAAAAATGGTATTTAAATTTCGTATCGTAGGGTAGGAAGGGGGGCTGCCCCACCCTAAAACCTACCAAACATATATTTCGACCAATCACAACAATATGGTACTCAAATGACAGGTATTTAGGATAAGAAAACGTATCTGATATCCAATTGTCGTACCAAGTGCTAGGGGGACCACCCAAACCCCCAAAACACCCCTAAATCGGACATATTTACCGACCATGGCAATATGGGACTCAAATGAAAGGTATTTGCGAGTAGAATACGAATCTAATATCCAAATGTGGGACCACGTTTCTGGGGGTCCACCACTTCCCCAAACCCCCCCCCCCCAAATAGGACTTATTTACTGATCATGGGAATATGGGGCTTCAATAAAAGGAATTTGAGATTAGAAAACGAATTTGATAACCTATTTTGGGGTCACGTTTTTAGGGGACGCCTCATCGTGTAAACTCCCCTAAACTAATGGCAATATGGGGTTCAAATAAATGGTATTTGAGAGAAGAGCACGATGCTAATAATTTTTCAGGGCCAAGTATCTGGGGGACAACCTCTCCCCCGAAAACACCACTAAATCATACATCATGAGAATATCGGGCTAAAATATAGTATTTTAAGAATGGAGTACATCTTACATCCAAACTTAAATTCGTGGACCAATAAAGATCATATGGGATTCAGATGAAGGCTCATATATTGTTCAACTGTTAGTCAAGCGATATACATGTACTATTTTCGTAGCATGGTATTTCACTAAAAGCTCTTTAATTGTCGAAAATAAATATTCCAAGGAAAATTCTGTTCTTTATAAAGTAAAAGAAGGCGCAGCGGAGCGGGCCCGGGTCAGCTAGTAAAGTATATATATTCTTGATCAGTGTAAAAATCTAAGACGATCTAGACATGTCTGTCCGCCTGTCTGTTGAAATCACGCTAAAGTCTTTAAAAATAGAGATATTGAGCTGAAACTTTGCACAGATTCTTCTTTTGTCCATAAGCGGGTTAAGTTCGAAAATGGGCTATTTTGGACTATATCTTGATATAGCTTCCATATAGACCGATCCGCCGATTTAGCGTCTTAGGCCAAAAAAAGCCACATTTATTATCCGATTTGCTGAAATTTGAACAGTGAATTGTGTTAGGCCCTTCCACATTCTTCTTTAATTTTGCCCAGATCGGTCCAGATTTGGATATAGCTGTCATATAGACCGATCCTACGATTTAGGGTTTTAGTCCCATAAAAGCCACATTTATTATCCGATTTTGCTGAAATTTGGGACAGTGAGTTTTCTTAGGCCCTTCGACATCTTTCTTCAATTTGGCCCGGATTGGTACAGATTTGGATATAGCTACCATATAGATCGATCCACCGATTTGAGGTCTTAAGCCCATAAAAGCTACATTTATTATCCGATATTGCTGAAATTTGGAACAGTAACAGTAACACAACTGTGTTAGGCCTTTCGACATCCTTCGTCAATTTGGTTCAGATCTGTCCAGATTTGAATATAGCTGCCATATAGACCGATCCTCCGATTTAGGGGTTTAGGCCCATAAAAGGCGCATTTATTGTCCGATGTCGCCGCAATTTGGGACAGTGAGTTTTGTTAGGTCCTTCGACATCCTTCTTCCATTTCACTTAGTTCGGTCCAGATTTGGATATAGCTGCCTTATAGACAGAACTCTCGATTGATTGTTTTTGGCCAATAAAAGGCGCATTTATTGCCCGATGTTACCGAAATATGGGACAGAGAGTTAAGTTAAGCCCCCTCCACATATTTCTGCAATTTGCATATTTCTGCCATATAGACCGATATCTCGATTTGAAGTCTTGGTCACAACAAATTCGCATTTATAATCCGATTTAACTGAAATTTTACACAGTGACTAATGTAGGCTTTTCGACATCCGTGTCGTATATGGTTCAGATCGGTTTATTTTCAGATATAGCCACTTTAAGGATCAATATTTTGTCGTACACAATTGACCAATGACTTGGTTGGACTATTTGGTCCAAATCGGAACATATTTCGATATAGCTGCTATGGGGCATAAGGTATGCAATTTTCACCGGATTTTGATAAAAGGGGGTTTACATATATACTCGAGGTGGAGGGTATCCAAAGTTCGGCCCGGCCGAACTTAACGCCTTTTTACTTGTTTCGATTTGTTACAAGCGAAATGACCATGGTAGTATGACCCACCCTCCAGTGGTGTAGAGTGCAAAACGGTGGCCATCACATAACCTTTAGGACCTGCTTTCATTATTCTTTATGCCATGAAAACCTGGTGGTAAAACCTTCCATTAAAAGTGCGGAACCAAGCAAATAAATGAGAGAGGGATAGACAAGCGTAGCAGTCTACCCAAAATAACTTTGTTGCGACAAACTTGTTGACATTTTGCCCTAAAATTTATGGCCAAAATAAAGCAACAAACGCAAAGGCAAGTATCGCGGAAATAAGCAGCGCGAATACACTTAAGTTCATTATAAAATATTGACTCTTAAGACGAAGGAAGGAATTCTCTAAAATTTAGTATGCGTGAAATTGAATTGTTTCGCTGTGGAGACCGCCAGCGAGTCAGCCACTAAGGCGCACGCTAGCATGGCATGCATACCAGCGCACCGACTTCTTGCTGCTCCATGGTAGGTAATCCCGAAAGTAAATTAAACCGCCGAAGAAGCCAAAAGTGTTTGTTCTTCGAGTAGGAAGCCAAGATGCGGAGGAAAACTTAATTAGCCACCATGAATTATGAGCCAACGAAACTTTATTAAACAGCGGCACAAAGCGACGTGTGACGGCTACAACGATGACACAGAGAAGCCAGATTTTCGACAATGCAGACTTGGGCTAAAACATTGTCGTTTTTTTTTTCTTTTTTGGTTGGGAATTTAATTTATAAGCAACGAGGTTTTTTCTTTTGGTGGTGGTTAGCGATAAAATTTTATATCAGAACTATGGCATGCTTTTGGTTTAGAGATTTAACCACAAAGCTCTTATTATGACATACTTGTTGCGCAGTGATATTTATTACTACCTACTTAAGGTTGCCAGGAATGAGATATTTGAAACTAACTTAACCACAAGTGATGATGATGGTGGTGGTGGTAAGGAATCCCACAGAGATTATTAATTTTTAGATCCCATAGGCCTAGAAAGGCTTCTGGGGGTGGGGTAGGCACCCTTCAGAATAGTTTTAGCACCCCAAATTTTTCCAAAGGGCTTCAGTCCCTCTTAGACATATTCGCTGTAAGATTCAAATACAATTGTAGCGAAGTCAATATAGAATAAAGCTTCATTGGGAAGAAAGGAACCTTAAACAAGAAAAAGCGTGCAAAGTTCGGCCGGGCCGAATCTTATATACCCAGCACCATGGATCGCATTTGTCGAGCTCTTGCCACGGTATCTCTTTTTAGGCAAAGGCAAAGGATAAAAGAAAAGAATTGCTATGTTATTGGAACAATATCAAGTTACTGCTCATTTCGGACCATAATTGAACTGAATATTGGAGACCATAGTAGAAGTCATTGTGTATAATTTCAGCCAAATCTAGTAAGAATTGCGCTCTTTTGGGGCTGAAGAAGAAAAATAGGGAGATCGATTTATAGGGGAGCTGTATCAGGCTATTAACCGATTAATGCCATATTCGACACTTATGTTAAAGGTCATGAGAGAAGCCGTTGTACAAAATTTTAGCTAAATCGGATAATACTTGTGCCCTTTAAGGGCTCAAGCAGTCAAGATCCCAGATCGGTTTATAAGGCAGCTATATCAGTTTATGGACCGATTTGAACCATACTTGGCACAGTTGTTGCAAGTCATAACAAAACACCTCAAGCAAAATTTCAGCTAAATTGGATAATAATTTCCCCCTCTAGTAGCTCAAAACATGTCATGCAATATTTCAACCAAATCGGATACGAATTGTTCCCCGTAGAGGGTCAAGAAGTCAAGACCCCAGATCGGTTTATGAACTGTTCTTGAACTATTGATCTATTCTTAGCACAGTTATTGAAAGTCATAACATAACACCTCATTTCATTTCAGACAAATCGCTTATATCAAAACATGGACCGATTTGGCCCATTTACAATTCCAACCGACCTACGCTAATAAAAGGTATTCGTGCAAAATTTCAAGCCTCTAGCTTACTCCTTCGAAAGATAGCGTGCTTTCGACGTATATGTCAGCTATATCCAAATCTGGACCGATCTGTGCCATATTGCAGAAGTATGTCGAGGGGCTTAACTTAACTCACTATCCCAAATTTCGATGACCTTAAATAGAGGGATCGGTCTGTATGGTAGCTATATCCAAATCTGATCCCATCAGGGCCAAATTGAAGAAAGGTGTCGAAGAGCCAAACGCACCTCACGCAAATTTCAGCGAAATCGGATAATAAATGTGGCTTTTATGGGCCTAAGACCCAAAATTGAAGGATCGGTCTATATGGCAGCTATATCCAAATCTGCACCGATCTGAGCCAAATTGACGAAATATGTCGAAGGGCTTAACACAACTCACTGTCCTCAATTTCAGCAAAATCGGATAATAAATGTGGCTTTTTTGGGTCTAATACTCTAAATCGGAGGATCGGTCTATATGCCAGTTATAACCAAATCTGGACCGATCCGGGTCAAATTAACGAAGGATGTCGAAGGGCTTAACACAACTCACTTTTCCAATTTTCAGCTAAATCGGATAATAAATGTGGCTTTTATTGGCCTAAGACCCTAAATCGGCGGATCTGTCTATATGGGGGCTATATAAAGATATAATCCGATATAGCCCATCTTCGAACTTAACCTGCTTATGGACAAAAAAAATAATATGTGCAAAGTTTCAGCTCAATATCTCTGTATTTAAAGACTAGCGTGATTTCAACAGACAAACGGACGGACATGTCTAGATCGTCTTAGATTTTTACGCTGATCAAAAATATATATACTTTATAGGGTCGGAAATGGATATTTCGTCCTTCGGTGGTGGGTATAAAAATGTACGCCAATCATCGTTATACCATAGCCACTCCACCCCCTTCTTTAATATAAAGGATTGCTATTTAATACCCACTACACTATTCGCATAACCTTCTCGATGACAAGCCCCAGCTCATTAGAGTATAGCCCAAAGCCAACATGCTAATCCAGCCCAGAACCATTCATATAATCTTAGTAATTGTTTCAAAAGATTGGGACATGAATCGTATGAGAGCAAAGTTCATCCAAAAACAACCATAACAGCATTCATTGCCAGCGAGAAGACTTCCATATCTGTCTTAATAGAATGTTGGTGGACAAATTTGAAATTTCATAAAATTTTGTTTAATTACCACATATGTGTTGCACAGAAATGATGTGTACATTATATATTCTCAAATTCTTAAGTAGCACTAAACCCCATCTGCAAAAGTTAAATTTGTACTCTACAACAATTGTTCATTAAAACAACTAAAAATTTTCAGGGAATGTACGTTGCGTACAGTACAATGTCCTTCCATGAAGAATGTAAATTTGTATAATTTATATACGTAATATTTCATCATTTTGCAACAATAAAGTTACATCTTAAATAATATTAATAGTCATATGTGAAAAAAGGACTTCTCCATTTGGATGGGGTGTTATTCAAGAGAGTGATATTTATTCAAGATAAGAAATTGTGTAATATTTTTAAACTTAAAATACTATCATTTTCTGAAGTGTGAGAACTCTTATCTTTAACTATTTTTATACCCACCACCAGAGGATAGCGGGTATATTCATTTAGTCATTCCGTTTGCAACACATCGAAATATCAATTTCCTACCCTAAAAAGTATATATATTTCGGATCGTCGTAAAATCCTAAGACGATTTAACGATGTCCGTGTGTCCGTCCGTCTATTGTAATCGCTCTACAGCCTTCAAAAATAGAGATATTGAGCTGAAGTTTGGCACAGATACGTCCCTTAGATGCACGCTGGTTAAGTTCTTGAACGGGTCAAAAATCGAACCATATTTGGATATAGCTGCTATATAGACCGATCTGCCGGTATGGAGTCTAATGGCCATCAATGCATTATTTTTTATTCGATTTCAATGAAATTTGAAACAGTGAATTGTCTTAGGCCTCCCGATATCTGACCCAAATATGGTTCAGATCGGACTATATTTCGATATAGCTGTCATATAAACCGATATGCTGTTTAAGGGTCTGGATCCTATAAAAGCTGCATTTATTACCCAATTTCATTAAAATTTGAAGAGTGAGTTGTTTTTTAGCTTCCCGGCATCCGACCCAAATATGAGTCAGATCAGACTATATAGATATAGCTGTAATGTAAACCGATCTTGCAATTCAGGGTTTTGGTTCCATAAAAAGCAGATTTATTGTCTGAAAATGTGACTTGTAAATGAGACCAGCCCCTATTTATTAGATATAACTGCGGACATTAAAGTGGAGTTATAATAAAGTAGGATGATTACTTTATCCTTGTTTAATTTGGTCCAGGACGGTCCAGATTTGGTTATAGGCGTCATACAAAACGAAATCTCGTTTTAAAATCTTGGCCCTACAAAAAGCGCATTTATTATCCGATTTCTTTGAAATTTGACGCAGTGACTTATGCTAGGCTTTTCGAGTTCCGTGTCCTATATGGTTCAGATCGGTTTATATTTGGATATAGCTGCCAAAAAGACCAACATTTTGTTCTAAAAAATTGAATATGGATTTATTAAACGAGTGTCCGTGCTGAATTTGAGTGCAAAAGTTATCCAGTTTTCACCGGATTGTGACGAAAGGTGGTTTATATTGGGTTGCCCAAAAAGTAATTGCGGATTTTTTAAAAGAAAGTAAATGAATTTTTAATAAAACTTAGAATGAACTTTAATCAAATATACATTTTTTACACTTTTTTCTAAAGCAAGCTAAAAGTAACAGCTGATAACTGACAGAAGAAAGAATGCAATTACAGAGTCATAAGCTGTGAAAAAATTTGTCAACGCCGACTATATGAAAAATCCGCAATTACTTTTTGGGCAACCCAATATATATACCCTAGGTGGTGGGTATCCAAAGTTCGGCTAGGCCAAACTTAATGCCTATTTTCTTGTTTTGAAATAAAAACCAGTAAGGAAAGGCAAAAGTCCGGCAGAGCCGACTATATAATACCCTACACCACCAAGTATACGTAACACTTTTAACATATAGCACTTTGTCCAAATTTAGTCAGTCTTTTATTTTGCATATCGAATAGAACCTTCTACAATTTTCTTATAATGGTACCAAAATTTTGACTTCTACAGCCTCAAAAGTCGAAATGCAGAAATGATATACATGGGAGTTTCATCTAAATCTGATTCGATTTTGATTTGGGTTGTCAATTAAAACATCTCAAGAAAAATTTTGTACCGATCGGACCAAAATTGTGGCTTCTATAGCTTTAAAAGGGCATATCGGATGAAAAATATATATGGAAGCTATATCTAAATCTAGATCGATTTCATTGAAATTTTGCACACATATTGGGACGCCACAAAAAGCACTTTGTGCCAAATTTGGTAAAGATCGGATCAAAATTGTGCCTTCTACAGCCTTAATAGCTAAAATCGGGTGAATGTCACAAATCGGGAGCTATATCTAAATCTGAACCGATTTAGATGAAATTATGCAGATGTATTAAGACGATATACGAGACATGTCATGCTAAATTAGGTAAAGATCGGACCAAAATTGTGCCTTCTACTGTCTTAAAAGACCATATCGGATGGAAGATATATATGGGAGCTATATATAAATCTGGTCCGATTCCGATAAAATTTAGCACACATATTGAGACGTCGAAAAAAGCACTTGGTGCCAAATTTGGTAAGGATCGGACCAAAATTTTGCCTTCTACAGCCTTAATAGATCAAATCGGGTGAATGTTATATATGGGAGCTATGTCTAAATCTGAACCGATTTAGATGAAATATCATACTAAATTTGGTGATCGGAATAAAATTGTAGCTCATACAGCTTTAAAAGAGCATATCGGTTGAAAGATATATATGGGAGCTATATATAAATCCGTACCGATTTCAAAGAAATTTTGCAAAGATATTGAGACGTCAAAATAAAACACTTTGTGTTAAATTTTGTAAGGATCGGACCAAAATTGTGGCTTCTACAGCTATTTAAGGGCACATCGGATAAAAGATAAATATGGGAGCTATATTTAAATCTGGACCGATTTTTTTCAAATTCAATAGCGTTCGTCATTAAACCAAACAAGAGACTTATGCAAAATTTTGTAACAGTCGGACAATAAATGGGACCTGTACCTTGATTACAAGAATACATGGACATACAGACAGACGGACATAGCTAAATCGAATCAGGGACATAGCTAAGCAGATCCGTATATTTATCGATGGGTCTAGCTTTTCTATTTCTTAGCGTTGCATAGAAATTCACAAATCTATAATACCCTGTACCAGAGTGGTGGTGAAGGGTAATTATACCCTTCCCCTAGATTAGGATGACAGACAAATCCTCTTGAGGAAATCATAATCATATTAGCTAAGCGTGCCACAGTGGTACTAAAAATAAAACTACCATCCATGATACTCAATAATAGCTGGTATTTATCTTGAAGAAATTGAGAAAGAACCTCTATGAAAAGAACCTCTATGAAAAGAACCTCATACAACACACTTACTAATCCCGACACATTGTCCTACCGGCTGTGTCACTTTTCCGATGCATGTCTGTCTGTCTTATTGCATCGTGGATTTCTTTTTCACTTCCTAAAATGTCCAAGGAATGCACTTGGTCCTGGGCACCGTTTAGAAGTTGTATTGATGACTCATAACGTCAGAAAGTCGAGGGCAATTGTTCATTGTTGACCGGATGTCGTGGGTTCAAACCACAAACTGGCTTAGCCGAATTTAATTAGTTACACATAAAAATTTCTGATGATGACCCCCTTAGCAAGGGGTTGAATCACGTCAAATGATGGTTGGTGTGGTGTATGTCCTGTGGCTTTTTTTTCCATTGTATAAAAATTTCCCATCACTAAGCTCATCTCGAGAGAGAGATTAACACTTCATTAGAAAAATGATCTTCGCCCTAACGGGCAAGAAAAATGGAAATAAAACTTTACCGCTATGTCAAAGTATGTCGATAAGAAAAAATAATTTTCAGTCACTCCAAAAATCATAATTCATAATTCACTTGCATCCTATACATTTACATACACGCACATAACTATGAATGATATTCCTTTACTGGATGTAAAAGGAAGCATATATGAATATTTATGCAACTATGGTGTAAGACATATTTATGTGCGTATGTTGTATGATATGTGCTTATTTATAATCTTTTAGTTAAATAACCTGCATGTTGAGTTTGGCTGAAATCGAAATTTTTATGTCATCCTAAAATACAAAGGTTGGAATCTAATAGCAGCCGCTTGTACGTGTCGTATTAACCCGTTAGAGTCCTTCATCGGCAAAGGCTGTCCCCTCAGCGTATGTAATGCAAATTGCAAATTTTGCTCATGAACATTCCACTAAGGAACAGGGGCTAACTTCTCACGTATCATTGAGTGCAGTTCGATTCAAGTTTAAGCTCAATGATACGTATTCGTCCTATTTTTCGTCATGGAAGAAACATATCATATGAAGACAACTTCAGACAGTGGTTCTGCTCGGTTTGCCGGAACTGCTTCCATCATCGTTCGGTGTCGGTGAGGTTTAATCAGTGCATGAAATGGGTGCATTTTTGATTTTGCTCTCGCCTTACACCCAAAGAAATAAGTTTGCTTAAACCAGCAAACACTGTCTGGTGATTTTAAGTTTTTATACCCTCCACCATAGGATGGGGTATACTAATTTCGTCATTCTGTTTGAAACTCCTGGAGATATTCGTCTAAGACCCCTAAAGTATATAAATTCTTGATCGTTATGACATTTTAAGTCGATCTAGCCAAGTCCCTCCGTCAGTCTGGCTGTCGAAAGCACGCTAGCTAGGAGTAAAGTTATTTGCATGAAATTTTGCACAAATACTTCTTATTAGTATAGGTTGGTTGGGATTGTAAATGACCCATATCGGTCCATGATTTCCTATAGCTGCCATATAAACCGATCTTGGATTTTGACTTCTTAAGCCGCTGGAGGGCGCAATTCTAATGCAATTTGGCTGAAATTTTGCATGATGCGTTTTGTTATTAAATTTTGCATGAAGTGTTTTGTTATGATTTCCAATAACTCTGCGGAGTATGGTTCAAATCAGTTCATAACCGGATATAGCTATCATATAAATCGATCATGAATCTTGTCTTCTTGAGCCTCTAGAGGGCACAATTCTTATCCGATTTAGCTGAAATTTTGCATGATATATTTTGTTATGACTGGGACGACTATGGTTTATATTCATAACCTGATATAGCTGCCATATAAACCGATCTGGGATCTTGACTTCTTGACCATCTAGAGGGCGCAATTCTTATTCGAATGGGCTGAAATTTTACACAATGACTTCTACTATATTCTTACTATAATCTCCAATATTCAATTCAATTATGGTCCGAATCGGACCAAAACATGCTACAGCTCTAATAGCAGAGTAATTGCAAATTGCAAATTTTGCCCATGAACATTCCACTAAAGAACAGGGGCAAACTTCTCACATATCAATGAGTGCAGTCCGATTCAAGTTTAAGCTCAATGATAAGGGGCCTCCTTTTTATAGCCGAGTACGAACAGCGTGCCGCAGTGCGACACCTCTTTGGAGAGAAGTTTTACATGGTATAGTACCTCACAAATGTTGCCAGCATTAGGAGGGGAAAACCACTGCTGAAAATGTTTACTAATGGTCTCACCAAGATTCGAACCCCGGCATTCAGCGTTATAAGCGGGCATGCTAACCTCTGCGCTACGGTGGCCTCCGCAGAGCAAATCTTTTCTTTTATCCTTTGTTGGCCTGAAAAGAGATACTAGGAAAAGAACTACACAAATGCGATCCATGGTGAAGGGGATATAAGATTCGGCCCGGCTGAACTCACTGTGACAAATTTCATTGAAATTGGGTAAAAAATGCTCCCGCTATGTGTTCAATACTCTATATCGCAAGATCGGTCTATATGGCAGCTATATCAAAATATGTTCCGATCTGAACCACATTTAACAGGAATGGGAAGGAGAACTAAATGTGTCAAATTTTATTGAAATCGAATGAAAAATGTCCATTTTATAAGCTTAATTCACTATATCGGGAGACCAGTCTATATGACAGCTTTATCCAAATACGGTCCGATCTGAACCACATTTGACGGGAATGGGTGGGGTCTTCAGGAATTCACTGTACCAAAACTTCATCGAAATCGGATGAAAATGACCAAGACTTTAAGTCTGGAAATCAATCTATATATCGGCTATATATAACTGAGTACAGAGAATACGAAATCATCAAAAGTTTTTTGGAAAATGATTTCATTTCCAAAATATCAGAACATTTATAAGTACCCCAAAAAAGTATTTATTAGGTATTTACCCATTAAATACCCAAGCATCGGGTATTTACCTGGTAGAAACCCATCTCTATTCATGAGTCATGATTGCATCCAGAAAAAATTACGGTTTGATGCGGTTTATGGGCCGGCGGGGTTATTGGGCCGTACTTCTTTCGTGATGACCGGAACCGCTTGTTATTGTGTATGAGAATCGCTACCGTTCAATGATAACACAATATTACTGGCCCCAATTGGATGATATGGACTTGGGGGAAATATGGTTCGAACAGGACAGCGCCACAAGCCACACGGCGAACGTTACAATCATGCACTTCTCCTCAACAGGCTCAATATTTCCGGTCCATTGCCGGGAAGTGTATCTTTCTGGCAATTGAATTATAATGGTATCCGAGCCAAGATCGTAGAGGTAGTAGATTTTAGGAGTCGGAAGAGCATATAGCTTCCAGCGATCCTGAGGACAAAACTGATCAACACCTGAAGCCTGCACAGTTGTCATTGATACAAAGAGCTACGTAAGGATCGTGACCTTTACATGTAGTGTATGGGGATAGCAGTTAGGTCTGGTACTGCCGAGATAGAGCTTAACAAAGTGCACATACCGCCGTTTGGTTATAGTGACCCAGTTGATGACCAGAATTAAAGGCCCGACATTAGTGGGCTTCTGTCTGGCCATAATCGTTTGGTTTTAGAAGACTTAAATGCGTGCCACGTTTCATGGGACTCTCGTCTAAGATACAACCAGCGAGGCATTGTTTCGCAAAGCAGATTGAAGGTTCCACGATCTGCACGCTGAATGAGGATTGCGAGTATGTGCACCAGGATTGCGAGTATGTGCAGAAGATCGCCAGACTTTTCCATTGCATTCCATGATCTCCTGAGTAAAGTATCCTGGCAAGACGTCATTTCTTTGGGATCAGACCACTTCCCCATTATACTCACCATCGACCAATCACCTGACTTCATAACCTCTGAGCTACGGACGTTTATCAATTAGAAGAAAGCCGATTGGGTCGGCTTCAGAGAGTGTACCAATTGCCGTTTCAGTGAACTGACACTCCCCTCACAAATGTGGTAGTTGCTGAAAGGTAGTTCCGAGACATCATTAACGCAGCAGCAGCTTGCTTTATAGCAACCTGTGGAATACCCCAAGTGTGATCGAATTTTCCGACTTAGTCAGTGGTACTCGCAGAGGAGCATTATGGATTTCGTCGCACTGACCCCCGGAATCAGCGAGCCGAATCTGAAAATAATCAGCGTTGTCAATGGTCATATAAGGAATATGTGGCTGGAACACTTGGAGCAATTTAACTAGGGAACCGGTTTAGGCAGGCTGTGCTCTACTGTTAAGTCACTCTGGAACCCCGTAAGAAGGGATGGCAGGACCTCAGTCACTTTTGGCGACTTTACTGTAACTAAACCGAAAAGATGCGTCAGCTTGTTCGAATGACATTTTATTAAGCATCCCGAGAGTAACAAGACAAAGAGGAGAGCCATTCTTAGTATCCATGGACTTCGAGTCGAATGTTATAGGTAGGGCCAAGACATCTAAGGCGTTGGGCCCCGACAGAATCTCTACACTGATGCTAAAGAATCTGGATCAACCTGCAGTTGAGTACTTGTACCTTACAACTGTCCTCAACCTGTATCTGAACAATATTTAGTATCCTAAGATGATAACGATAGTATCCTATGATGATTATTATCATCCTAAGATGATAATAATGAAGCCTGGAAACAACCCGAGTAAGGAGTAGTCGTACAGATCCCTTATCTTACCAGTAGCTAAGATGCTTGTGGGGCTACTCCTTTCTAGCCTCGTTGGAGAATTTTCTATTCGTCGAGCATCAGCATGGATTTTGAAGACTGCATAGCACAACAACTGCTTTGCATACCATCACCGCACACATTTGCCGTGCCTTCAGACCAGGCCATGTTTAGGACGGCCCTCATGGACCATACTAGTTCTAATACGCTTAGTTAGCTCTAACACGCTGTTCCATAGTATTGTACAGCAATACTCAAAGAAACATCCTTTCGTTAAGCCTTTAAGCTCCCATGTAACTCTTTTCAATAATTTTCCACATATATTTAATTTACCACTTTTGTTGTTGTTAAAAAAGGGAGAGAAAAACTTTAATTCAATTCGATGAAAGTGTGTAAAAAGTCAATTCCCCCCAAACTGTTCATATTTAACAAATAAACCAATGCGGGGATATGTCCAAAACCATATGACATTCAAGAGTTATAACCATACAGCAACCATATGCAAATATTGAAGCACTCATGCAAATGAAGTTTCACGCTATCTTCCCTCCTGTAGAAATGCCACATTCTTGCCATTCAATGCAAAGGAAGAGGACACTTTTGCCTTTCACATTTCACTTTCGTTTCACTTTTTTTCTTTTTTTTTTTTGAGAAGTGATGGTTCCCATATGTGTGGTTATCATTTAAATGGATTTTCAAGTACAACGAATATTTCTTCATTCAATGTTTCATGAGAAAACCCGCAAGGACAAAAAGAATAAAAAAATGGGAGAAAAAAAAGGAAAATAACATAACAAGAAAAGCAATGGAATGAATTCACAATTGAGGAAAATTTGTCTGTTTCTGTAGCTATTTCTTTTTCAATTTTCTCCCCTAAAGTTCTGTTCAACACATACTCGTATGCGATGCTTACTTTCTCTCTCACATTTGTGACAATATGCCATTGCATGCCATTGTATGGATTCGTATGTTTGTTGGTAACCTTTTCATAAATCTTCTTCAGTTCTGAGCTACAACTCTTCAGTTTTTCTTGCCTGTTTTTGTTTCCTTTATGGCTTTAAATCATATGGTAATACATCATAAGAGATGTTATTCTCCGGACTTACTTGTAGGGTTTCAAATAGGGTCTTGAAGATGTTTTGCATGATAGCAAAACTTTTTTTATAACTGTTAATACTATGAGTATGTTGGGATAAAACAGTTTTTAGAAGAATACGAATTACATTCTTATTTAAATGTTTATACCCTCCACAATAGGAAGGGGGGTATACTAATTTCGTCAGTCTGTTTGTAACTACTCGAAATATTCGTCTGAGACCCAATAAAGTATATATATTCTTGATCGTCGTGACATTTTATGTCGATCTAGCCATGTCCATCCCTCTGTCCGTCCGTCTGTCCGTCCGTCCGTCTGTGTGTTGAAAGCACGCTAACTTCCGAAGGAGTAAAGCTAGCCGCTTGAAATTTTGCACAAAAACTTCCTATTAGTGTAGGTAGGTTGGTATTGTAAATGGGCCATATCGGTCCATGTTTTGATATAGCTGCCATATAAACCGATCTTGGGTCTTGACTTCTTGAGCCTCTAGAGTGCGCAATTCTTATCCGAAGGAGTAAAGCTAGCCGCTTGAAATTTTTCACAAAAACTTCCTATTAGTGTAGGTAGGTTGGTATTGTAAATGGGCCATATCGGTCCATGTTTTGATATAGCTGCCATATAAACCGATCTTGGGTCTTGACTTCTTGAGCCTCTAGAGTGCGCAATTCTTATCCGATTGGAATGAAATTTTGTACGACGTGTTTTGTTATGATATCCAACAACTGTGCCAAGTATGGTTTACATCGGTCCATAACCTGATATAGCTGCCATATAAACCGATCTTGGGTCTTGACTTCTTGAGCCTCTAGAGGGCGCAATTTTTATCCGATTGGAATGAAATTTTGCACGACGTGTTTTGTTATGATATCCAATAACTGTGCCAAGTGTGGTTCAAATCGGTCAATATCCTGATATAGCTGCCATATAAACCGATCTTGGGTCTTGAATTCTTGAGCCTCTAGAGTGCGCAATTCTTATCCGATTGGAATGAAATTTTGCAACAACTGTGCCAAGTATGGTTCAAATTGGTCCATAACCTGATATAGCTGTCATATAAACCGATCTTGGGTCTTGACTTCTTGAGTCTCTAGAGGGAGCAATTCTTATCCGATTTGAATGAATTTATGCACGAAGTATTTTGTTATGATATCCAACAACTGTGCCAAGTATGGTTCAAATCGGCTGATAACCTGACATTGCTGTCATATAAACCGATCTTGGGTCTTGACTTCTTCCTCTAGAGGGCGCAATTCTTATCCGATTTGAATGAATTTATGCACGAAGTATTTTGTTATGATATCCAACAACTGTGCCAAGTATGGTTCAAATCGGTTGATAACCTGAGCTCTCATATAAACAGATCTGGGGACTTGACTTCTTGAGCCTCTAGAGGGAGCAATTCCTATCCGATTTGAATGAAATTTTGCATGACGTATTTCATTCTTACTTTCAACAACTGTGCCAAAAAAGGTTCAAATTGGTTCATAGCCTGATATTGCTGCCGTATAAACCGATCTGGCATCTTGACTTCTTGAGCCTCTAGAGGTCGCAATTATTATCCGATTTGCCTGAAATTGTGTACGTCGGATCCTCTCATGACCATCAACATACGTGTTTAATATGGTTTGAATCGGTTTATAGCTCAATACAGCTCCCATATAAATCGATCTCTCTATTTTACTTCTTGAGCCCCCAAAGGGTGCAATTCTTATTCGAATTGACTGACATTTTACACAGGTCTCCAACATATACTTTAATTGTGGTCCAAACCGGATCATATCTTGATATCGCTCTAATAGCAGAGCAAATCTTTTCTTATATCCTTTTTTGCCTAAGAAGAGATGCCGGGAAAAGAACTCGACAAATGCGATCCATGGTGGAGGGTATATAAGATTCGGCCTGGCCGAACTTAGCACGCTTTTACTTGTTTTTAAATAAAAACAAATAAGGTAAAGCAAAAGTCAGGCGACGCTGACTATATTACACCCTATACCTAATCTTAAAAGTGGAATTTAAGGAATAACACTATTTGGATGCTAGAATTAGATCTAAGCGGGGTTTATGGACTTTGGCAGAGGTTTTTAGATGGGCAGTAAACAATCCTTATAAAATTTCAAGCAAATCTGATTTTAAAATCAGTAAGGAAAGGCAAAGGTCGGGCGTAGACGACTATATAATACCCTACACCTACCCTACAATTATCAATTCGGGCAATATATAAATATACGTATGTATGGGGGCTATATCTAAATCTGATCCGACTTTTAAACAGATCCAAATTTGAGCCGATTTTGATGAAATGAGATATGTTAAGATCAGTAACAAAACAAATCGTGCCAAATTAATACAGATCGGTTGAAAATTTTAGCTACTACGGCCATTTAAGAGCAAATCGGGCGATACATATATATGGGAGCTACATCCAAATAGAAGGAGTAAAGCTAGCCGCATGAAATTTTGCACAAATACTTCTTATTAGAGTAGGTCGGTTGGGATTGTATTGGGTTGCCTAAAAAGTAATTGCGGATTTTTTAAAAGAAAGTGAATGCATTTTTAATAAAACTTAGAATGAACTTTAATCAAATATATTATTGCCATTTTGTTCGATAACCTTTTGCCATCTTCCTGGCAAATTAAGTATTCCACGCTCATAGAACTTCTGGCCTTTATCTGCAAAAAACTGAACCAAGTGCCAAGTTTTATAGCCTCATCATTGTCGAAAGTTTTACCATTTAAGGAGTTCTGCAAAGATCGAAATAAATGGTAGTCTGATGGTGCAAGGTCAGGGCTATATGGTGGATGCATCAAAAGTTCCCAGCTAAGCTCACTCAGTTTTTGGCGAGTGACCAAAGAAGTGTGCGGTCTAGCGTTGTCCTGGTGGAATATAACACCTTTACGATTGACCAATTCTGGTCGCTTCTCCTTGATGGCTGTATTCAATTTGTCCAATTGTTGACAGTAAACATCCGAATTAATCGTTTGGTTCCTCGGAAGCAGCTCAAAATATACCACACCCTTCCAATCGCACCAAACAGACAGCATAACCTTCTTTTGGTGGATATCAGCCTTTGAAGTGGTTTGAGCTGGTTCACCATGCGTGGACCATGACCGTTTTCGACTAACGTTGTTGTAAAAAATCTATTTTTCATCTCCAGTTATGATTCGTTTTAAAAACTGATCGAATTCATTGCGTTTAAGGTGCATATCACAAGCGTTGATTCGGTTTGTTAAATGAATTTCTTTCAATACATGTGGTACCCATATTAAAATTGACGCCAAACAAACAAATGTAAACAAAATTTCGCGCACTTTTTTCTAAAGCAAGCTAAAAGTAACAGCTGATAACTGACAGAAGAAAGAATGCAATTACAGAGTCACAAGCCGTTGAAAAAATTTGTCAACGCCGACTATATTTCTACTATATTACCGACAATTACTTTTTGGGCAACCCAATATTAAGATCAGTAACAAAACAGTCCGTGTCAAATTTTGTGCAGATCGGTTGAAAATTGTAGCTACTACGGCCATTTAAGTGCAAATCGGTCGATACATATATATGGTAGCTATATATAAATCTGAACCGATTTTAATGAAATTTTGCACACGTATGGAGACCTTAAATAAAATACCTTATGCAAAATGTTGTAAAGATCGGACCAACATTGTAGCTTCTAAAACCTTAAAAACCATATCGGATGAAAGATATATATGGGAGCTATATCTAAATCTGAACCGATTTTTTTAAAATTTGGCACACATATGCAGACCTTAAATAAAATACCCAATGCCAAATTTTATGAAGATCGGACGAAAATTGTTGCTTCTACAGCCTTAAAAATCCATATCGGATGAAAGATATATATGGGAGCTATATCCAAATCTGAACCAATTTTTTCAAAATCAATAGCGTTTGTCCTTGGGCCAAAAAAGTGACATGTGCAAGATTTCGTGACAATCGGACAACAAATACGACCTGCACTTTGATTACAAGAATATATGGACTCACAGACGGACAGACGAACAGACGGACATGGCTAAAACGAATCAGAAAGTGATTCTGAGTCGATCAATGGGTCTAGCTCTTCTCCTTCTCAGCGTTGCAAACAAATGCACAAATCTATAATACGCTGTACCACAGTGGTGGTGCAGGGTATAAAAAGTATCGTCATTTGTTAACCAATTCTAATGAAAATTGGCTCAAGGGAGACTCTTATGAGACTCGACATTACAGGGGAATTTGATAGAAATCGGTTTACATACAGATATAGTTCGCATATATATCTATCACCCGATTTCAACTTCTAGAGCCTTTATGACTCCGGAGATACTTTATCATATAAAGTTACATTGAAAACTATTTACTACTCAGTACTGATTTATCTAATTTGGTTAAATTTTTAAGTGTGAAGGCATTTTGTGGTCTTAAACGTTTACTTTTCAAACCCAAACCCATCCAAAATATTGAAAATCTCTTTTGGCTCAAAAAAAAAAAAAAAAAAAATAAGGATTTCCAACCCTTGCCATCTTTTCCAATGTGTACCTTCTCTTCATCTGCTATTGGCACTATCCCCTACTCGGCATAGTCTTTTATTATCAACCCTACACACTGGATCATGGTATTGGATGATTCAGTGCAATTTTTTTTACTTTTTAGCAAAAGCAATTAAAATTTTTAAAATCTTTCTCGTTAGGTGCTTTATTTCTTGTTGCTTTTAGTTTGTTCATTTATATCCCTGGTCTTGTTTAGATTTAATTAAACTTATAAAGCATTTGCCTTGAGTTGTTGCGTTGTGTTATTTTTTCTTATGTACAAATATGCTCTCTCTCTCTCTCTCTCTTTCTCTCTCTCTCTTGTGTAGGCAGTTTTGGGTTTATTTTATCAAAGGCATAACATCAATTTGTTAGTGTGTATTTATGGAACAATTCAATTTAGGTTTGGTTTTTTGCCTACAACAACATAACAACAAGCCATCTCAAGTTAAATACTCGTATTGTGAAGTTAAGAAAAATTGCTGGGAATGAGTTACTAGGCTGTGCACATTTCATGGGAAAAAAATATTTGTCTGGTTTTTTTATCCTTTTACATTTTTTCTTGATTTTATTTCATACATGAGTGGCTAAAAAGTGGTAAATTGGTAAGAGAAAAAAAATTTGCAATTTAGTCCTTAGTTGTACAACTTAAATTAATAAAGAAATTAAAAAAACAATGCAGTGATTTTGTCAGGGAGACCCATTCGAATGGCATTTTCTGGAAAAGACTTGGCCGGCCAAAAGGAAGAATATTAAAAGGCCCGTCTTTTTTTGGGGTTATGGACAGGTTTTAAGTCTCTAGTCAATAAGGACACACCACACTTAAAACGAATATTGGATGTCATTGTGCTAAATTTCAGTCTAATTGGTCAAGAATTGTGCTCTCTAGGGGCTTAAGAGATACTTCGGAAGATCTGGTTATAAGGTAGTCATATCAGTTTATGGAACGATTCACACCATACCTTGCACGAATTTTGGAGGTCATAGTAGAAGTCAATGTGCAATATTTCAGCCAAATCCAGTAAATATTGACCACTCTAGAGGCTCAGGAAGTACATTCGGGAGATCGATTTATATGGGAGCCATACGCGCACAAAGGCCTCAAGGAGTGGGCTAAGCACCCCCAGAATGATTTTAGCCCGCTCCCAAAGCTTTAAAAATTTCATTATTTGAGACGAAATTTGCTATTCAAAGGGTTTGAGCCCTCCAAGAAAGCTGGGCTGGGTTCGCGAATGATGGGAACTATAACAGGTTATGGACCGATTCAGACCATACTTTGCATGAACATTTAACGACACAATAGAAGTCATTGCGCAAAATTTCAGCCAAATATTGAGCACTCTAGAGGCTCAAGAAGTACTTTCGGGAGATCGGTTTATATGGGAGCCATACGCGTAGAAAGGCCTAAGCACCCCCAGAGCTTTAAAAATTTCATTGTTTGAGACGTAATTTGCTAATAGCTATTCAAAGGGTTTTAGCCCTCCAAGAAAGCTGGGCTTGGTTCGCCAATGATGGGAGCTATAACAGGTTATGGACCTATTCAGACCATACTTTGCATGAATATTTAAGGACACAGTAGGAAGTCATCAGGTAAGAATTGCGCCTTCTAGATGCTAAAGAAGTCATAACGATTCGGTTTTTAATATCATGTTTTGGACCGAATCCAATCATAGCTGGCACGAATATTGGAGGTCATGGGAGATTCTGAACCCCAACATACTTGACACGAATATTAAAGGTCATGGGTAGAGATGACCGAGGGTTAAATACCCAAGGGGTATTTACCCGGTAAATTGGGTAAATTTGCCGGAAATTTAACCACTTTTACCCAAAAGCTAGATATTTATAATTTTGCAGATATTTTGCAGAATTTTCGATTTCAACTTTTTTTAACTGATTTGAAAAGCTAATAAAATTTAAAACTTTTTTTTTTGTAGCGATATATGCTAAGGTTCGATTCTTCGGTCAAAAGTTATGCAAGTAAAGTTATGACGTAAATGTTGCAGCCGAAATGGGACAGGAAGTAATATTAATAGAAATGAGACCGTTCATTCCGACTAAGAATTTATCGGTTAAATCAAAAGATAAAATTCGGTTTAACCGGAAATGCAGAGATGCTGTCAAATCAAAAGAGGATGCATTTAGCACTTGGCGTCTGAAAAAATTGCCAATACCAAAATGCTGCGCAAAACGGCAATAACTTCGTGTGCCAGAGTACTTAGACAAGAAAAGTTTCTTTATGAACAGCGTCTTCGTGCCAAAGTTATTGCTTCTCCGAGAGGAAGCAAGAGCTTTTGGTCATTCATAAAAAGAGTAAAGGGCAACCATCGGCAATCCCAACTCTTGTTAAAGATGATCAGGTATTCACTGACCCTGTTGATAAGGCTAATCTACTGGCTGAAATGTTTGCAGAAAATTCTTCCTTGCCGTTTAGCAATCAACCACTCCCCGTAATTGATAGTGTACCTAGTTCGATGCCTCAGATATTCTTTCGAACACGTGGAGTTGGCTCGTCCACTACGCCTACTTTTCAACCTTGTTTACCGTGCGGGTGTTTTCCCAGCGCGTTGGAAGGTTGCGAACGTTCAGCCCATCCCCATGAAAGGTGGGACGAACAACCCTGCGAATTACCGGCCAATTGCGATATGCTCCAGAGAGTATGGTAAACCATCATATTGTCAGATACTTCGAGTCCAATGGCCTTCTTAGCGACAGACGGTATGTATTCCGCAGAAATCGCTCTACGGGAGACATAATGGCATTTTTATCGGAACGATGGAGTCGCTCTATCCACCAGTTTGGTGAGAGTAAGGTCGTGGCTCTGGATATCTCCAAGGCATTTGATATAGTCTGGCACGGTGCGCTTTTATCAAAGGTTGTCGCTTTTGGTGTCGGTAATAACTTCGTTCGATTTATATCGAGCTTTCTCAGAGATCACACTTTACGAGTTGTTGTAGATGGGTTCTCATCAGGTGAGTATACATTGACCGCAGGTGTGCCACTAGGCTCTGTCCTTCCCATTTTCTTATTTTCATTGACGATCTATTGGGTCAGACTTTGAATCCAGTCTACTCATTTGCCAATGAGAGTAGTCTGTGTCATTCATATTCATTCGACCATAGGCCCAGTCTTCAAGTAATTGTGGAGGCGCATTATGGATGAGACGCTCTCCCAGGATTTGTTGGCCATTTCCGAGTGGGGTAGAACGAACAGAATACGCAGTGCTGTTTCTTGTCTCACGTATGCTTTTGATGTTCTGAGCATGAAGATACAATGTGATGTCCGTTGATCGAAACACGTATTCGAAGTGTCGAAAGAAGCATTCAAGTGTTTGGGCTTTCTTAAGCGATGCAAGATATATTTCATCTCTTCTGATCTTCCCAATATCTATACTACCTATATAAGGCCGAGGATGGAATATAACTCTCATTTATGGGCGGGAGCTCCAAAATCATCATTGGAGCTACTTCAACGGGCTCCACGGAGAGCGATGGTGTTGATTGGGGACAGTAGGGTATCCAACTCAATTGCTTTCCTTGAACATCGTCGGAATATGGGTAGCGTTGTATTGCTCTATCGTTATTTTCATGGCGTGTATTCCAATGATATTCTTATCCCTGACGTAAGGATGTTCACCAGATATACAAGACTTGCCAGGAACTCACGCCAGTTTGTAATTGATCAATCGAACCGTTCAATACCGAGAAAATTAATTTTTCGCCCAAACCATTCGAATGTGGAATCGACTTCCGGCTAATGTCTTTCTCACAGACATGGACGGTCAGATCCATACATCGGTCTGTATGGCAGCTATATGCAAATCTTGATCGATCTAGACCAAATTGCAGAAATATGTGGAGGGGGTTAACTTTACTCTCTGTCCCAAATTTCGGCAACATCGGACAATAAATGCGCCTTTTATGGGCCCAAAACATTAAATCAAGAGATCGGTCTATATGGCAGCTATATCCAAATCTAAACTGATCTAAGCCAAATTGAAGAAGGATGTCGAAGAGCCTAACAAAACTCACTATCCCCACTAACTCAAATTTCAGCAAAATCGGATAATAAATGTGGCTTTTATTTTGTTAAGACCTTAAATCGGCGGATTGGTCTATAGGGAGGCTATATCAAGATATAGTCCGATATAGCCCATCTTCGAACTTAACCTGCTTATGGACAAAAAAAGAATCTGTGCAAAGTTTCAGTTCAATATCTCTATTTTTGAAGATTGTAGCGCGATTTCAACAGACAGACGGGCAGATGGACACACATGTCTAGATCGCCTTAGATTTTTACGCTGATCAAGAATATATATACTTTATAGTATCGGAAATGGATATTTCGATGTGTTGCAAACGGAATAACAAAATGAATGGGGGGTATATCCTTCGGTGGTGGGTATATAAACCAAACGTAATTAGAATTTCGAATTGCGGAAAACCAATACATTGTGGAACACAACAAAAAATAACAGAAAAATCACACATATTACGGAAGAAGAGGCAAAAAGAGGAAACACGTGTATCGGCTTTTTGAAAGTTCAAATCGAAAAGTAACCAAACAAAAGGGGGGAAGTTCCACCTTATGGACATAATTATAAATATTCTGCTAACGATAACTTGTAATCCTCTCCTTTATACCCTCCACCATAGGATGGGGTATACTTATTTCGTCATTCTGTTTGCAACACCTCGGAATATTCGTCTGAGGCCCCATAAAGAATATATATTCATGATCGTCATGATTTTTACGCTGATCAAGAATATATATACTTTATAGTATCGGAAATGGATATTTCGATGTGTTGCAAACGGAATAACAAAATGAATGGGGGGTATATCCTTCGGTGGTGGGTATATAAACCAAACGTAATTAGAATTTCGAATTGCGGAAAACCAATACATTGTGGAACACAACAAAAAATAACAGAAAAATCACACATATTACGGAAGAAGAGGCAAAAAGAGGAAACACGTGTATCGGCTTTTTGAAAGTTCAAATCGAAAAGTAACCAAACAAAAGGGGGGAAGTTCCACCTTATGGACATAATTATAAATATTCTGCTAACGATAACTTGTAATCCTCTCCTTTATACCCTCCACCATAGGATGGGGTATACTTATTTCGTCATTCTGTTTGCAACACCTCGGAATATTCGTCTGAGGCCCCATAAAGAATATATATTCTTGATCGTCATGACATTTTAAGTCGATCTAGCCATGTCCGTCCATCCATCTGTCCAACCGTTCGTCCGTCCGTCTGTCGAAAACACGCTAACTTTCACAGGAGTAAAGCTATGAGCTTGAAATTTTGCACAAATACTTCTTATCAGTGTTGGTCGGTTGGGATTCCATATCGGTCTATGTTTTGATATAACCACCATGCAAACCGGTCGTGGGTCTTGACTTCTTGAGCTTCTAGAGGGTTGAAATATGGTTGAAATTTTGCATTTGTCGTTTTGGTATGACTTCCAACAACTGTGCTAAATATGGTCTAAATCAATAACCTGATATAGCTGCCATATAAACCGATCTCCCTGTATCACTTTTTGTGACTCTGGAGGGCCCAATTATTTCTCGGTTTGCCTGGAGGTAGTGTTTTCTATGACTGGTGTTTTTCTTTTCGAAATGGTTATTCAAAGCACCTGACAAATGCGATCCATGTTGGAGGTTATATAAGATTCGGCCCCGCCGAACTTATCACGCTTTAATTGTTTTTGCTTAAAAGGTACTGAAATTACCGATATTATCGGTAGTTATCGATATTTCTTTAAAAAATATCGGAAATGTGGAATGTTGTGAATATCGGTAGTATGCCAGCTCTCTCACAGATCAGTATTTCAAGGTATTACAAACAGTATGACTAGATTGGTATACCCCCATACTATGGTTGGGATAGTTACATTATATTACTATGATTGTTATGCCCATATTAGAAATGTTTCGTAATAAGTGTGTCACAGTTTAATTGCTGAGAATATCTCAGCATTCATAATTCCGTTTTTCTGCTAAATTTTAATTCCAAAAGTTTTTTTTTCTTTGTGACTTTTGTGTGTCGGCTGTTCAAAAAGAAATACCAATTCAATGATACATTGTAAACGAATTGTTGCTACTAACAAGAGGCCATTCAGTTTAACTTCAAACAAATTGTCCATTCTTTTATCATTCATTCATTCATTCTCGGCACCACATCATCAAGATATTCTTTCCATTGCTTGGCCCATTCAAACCACGTCCGAGTAACTTTCGGGCAGAAAAGTACGAGAAAGAAAACAGAAAACCAAAAATTGAAAGTTGGCAAGGACAACTTTTGAATACCTTACAACACATGGACAAACAAGTATGGATGGGCTTAAGTAGGGCGAAGCCGTAATTTAGACATCCTACATCACATTGGGTATGAAGGTTAAGTCGTCGAAACTAAAATTTGCTTAAATTGGAGAAGGAGAAAGTCGAACGTACCGTAGCGAAGAGGTTAGCAAGTCTACCTATGACACTGAACGCCTGGGTTCGGATCCTGGCAAGAACATCATGAAAAATTTCTGCGGTGGTTATCCCCTCCTAATGCTGGCGAAATTTGGGAGGTACTGTACCATTTGCAGTCATGTAAAAACTTCTCCACAAGGAGGTGTCGCACTGCGGTACGCCGTTTGGACTCGGCTATAAAAAGGAGGCCCTTGCCCTTATTCCATGGGCAAATTTGCATTTTGTGAATTTCGACCACAATCCGGGTATATTGTGGGAGTCATTGAAGAAACGTTATGCAAAATTTTGAGTTGGTTAGGTTAGGTTTAAGTGGCAGTCTGCCATCAGACTCACTTAGACGTTTTTGTCCATTGTGATACCACAGGAACAGAAGAAGGAAGATGCCTTCTATTTCCTACCGTTGAACCATCCAGATTACTTTAAAAAGCCCAATAACTTGCGAATGTTCACATCCGCTCATTCAGACGGGTTCTCAAAGAAATGTGAACCTAAAGTGGAACTCCTTCTAACTGCTAGTGCGGGAGTGTCCTGACAGCTGCTGCAAAAGTCGTTGCTGGCAACCTTCAGTCTGTAAGCATGTTTTCCGATTAGACATTGACCTGTCATGACGGACACAATGACTGAGACGTCTGTTCTAGCCAATAACAGCATAGCAGTAGACCTCTTAAAGTTTAGATTAGGCCACATACTTTTGAAATGCTCCCAGCCCCCTCTTTGTGACCATCTATCATTCGTTGTCCTTCGGGCCTGTTCCTAAACACTTATTGTCATATTCTTGGGATAAGCCGTACCCCAAACATTTGGCTCCAAAATTGGGTATCAAATTAATTTTCTACCCTTAAAACACCATTCATTGCCAAAGTCCTGGGTAATTTTGTCTCGTTTGGGGTGTTAGGGGTTGAGCCCTGAAAAATTTCAGATCTGTGCTTTACTCTTCAATGACAGCCAACCAGAGAATTGGCGCTAAAAGAATATAAGTTTCGAGCTCTACTCTAAAATTCCATTTATGTGAACCCCATATTGCCATAGTCGTTAAATTCACAATATATGGGGGTGTTATGTCACGTGATTCCGAGAGCTGACATCAGATTTATAATCTACTACCAAACCTTACATGTGAGCCCCATTTTCCCTTAGTCTGCAAATATGCCCTCTCTTTATTCGTGTTGGGATTTCCATTCAGATCCAATTGTAAACAGCCAATAGAGGGCGTTAATGTACATTGGTCATCATGTGGTCGTTGTTTTTAAATGACTATATATTATTCACCATTTAGTCCTTTTTATACCCACCACCGAAGGATGGGCGTATATTCATTTTGTCATTCCGTTTGCAACACATTGAAATATCCATTTCTGACCCTATAAAGTATATACAATACATTCTTGATCAGCATGAAAATCTAAGACGATCTAGACATGTCCGCCCGTCTGTCCGTTTGTCTGTTGAAATCACGCTACAGTCTTTAAAAATAGAGATATTGAGCTGAAATTTTGCACAGATTCTTTTTTTGCCCATAAGAAGGTTAAGTCAGCCGATTTAGGGTCTTAAGCCCATAAAAGCCACATTGATTATCCGATTTTGCTGAATTTTGGAACAGTGAGTTGTGATAGGCTCTTCGACATCCTTCGTCAATTTGGCCCAGATCGGTCCAGATTTGGATATAGCTGCCATATAGACCGATCCAACGATTTTGGATATTAGCCCCATAAAAGTAAACATTTCTTATCAGAATTTGCAGAATTTTGTGACAGTGAGTTATGTTGGGCCTTTCGACATCTTTCTTAAATTTGGCCCAGATTGGCCAAGATTTGGATATAGCTGCCATATAGACCGATCCGCCGGTTTAGGGTCTTAGGCCCATAAAAGCTACATTTATTATCCGATTTTGCTGAAATTTGGAACAGTGAGTTGTGTTAGGCCCTTGAACAATCTTCGTCAATTTGGCCCAGATGGGTCAAGATTTGGATATAGCTGCCATATAGACCGATCCAACGATTTTGGGTCTTAGGCCCATAAAAGTAAACATTTATTATCCGATTTTGCTGAAATTTGGGACAGGGAGTTAATTTAAGCCCCTTGGCATACTTCTGCATTATGGCACAGATCGGTCCAGATTTGAATATAGCTGCCATATAGACCGATCTCTCGGTTTTAGGTTTTAGGCCCATAAAAGGTGCATATATTATCCGAATTTGCTGAAATTTGGGACAGCGAGTTGTGTTAGGCCCTTCGACATCCTTCGTCAATTTGGCCCAACTCGGAGACAGGGAGTTATCTTAAGCCCCTTGACATACTTCTGCAATATGGCATAGATCGGTCCACATTTGAATATATTAGCCATAGAGACCTATCTCTCGATTTAAGGTTTTAGGTCCGATTTCGCCGAAATTTGGGACAGTTCGTCGTATTAAACTCTTCGACAGACAGACGGACAGACAGACGAACAGTTAAACGGAAAGACAGGGAAACAGACAGACGGACAGACAGACAGACAGACAGACGGACAGACAGACGAACAGACAGGCGGACAGACTGAGGAACAGACAGACAGACAGAGGAACAGACAGACGGACAGACAGAGGGACAGACAGACGGACAGACAGACGGACAGACAGACGGACAGACAGACGGACAGACAGACGGACAGACAGACGGACAGACGGACAGACGGACAGACGGACAGACAGACAGACGGACAGACAGACGGACAGACAGAGGAACAGACAGACAGACAGACGGACAGACCGACGGACAGACAGCCAGACGGATAGGCAGACGAACAGATAGACAAGCAGACGGACAGACAGACCGGCAGATAGGTAGACAGACGGACAGATAGGTAGACAGACGGACAGACTGACGGACAGATAGGTAGACAGACGGATAGACAGACGAACAGATAGTCGGTCAGACAGACGGAAATTGAATCGGTAAATGATACTGAGTCTTTCGGTATACTTATCAATGTTGCTATCTCTCTTCTGTCTGGTTGTTAGAAATAAATGCACTATGTAATAATACTATTTAGAAAGCTCTTAGAGCGTTTTAACGCTTAAGTTGGATTCTGCCATTGAATACTTCAGTGATGTGTACCCTCCCGGTTTATCTTCACAAGGTTACCCATTTTGGCTTTATGTGTATATTTAGTATATGTAGTCGAATATGTAATTTGTGAACTGAGTAATCAATGACTTCGTTATGCCCTACCATCACTTATAATCAAACTGCTTACTTCGGAGACCTTGTCACTTATTGGTCCACTATCCACTAGATCTTCCGCTTATAATCGGGAACTTTCATGTCCATGAGTACGCTCTTGAGTGTTCTTTCATATGAATTTTACAAACAAATCCTGTAACCCCACTATGCTGTGATGTAGGGTGTGAGAATCAAAGACTTCCTAGAAAACAGAACACCAAAGAAACTTTTAATGAATTCTTTGAAGTTTTCTTGTACTCTTTAAGACTAAAACAAGCAAAAGTTATTGTGAATCAAGGTCCAAGAGAAGGCATGTTGTTTGGGCTTAAACACGAATGGCCATGTTAACACACTGTTGGCTGATTAAGTTATAGAATTTGTTGAACCCTCCCCAATGTTGAGGAATGCAAAAGAGGCCGAAGACTTAATTATATTGCCGACTCAAATAAGAGCAAATAAATGCGCTATTTATTATTTTTGATTGATGAAACAGACACGAATTAATTTCCATCTGTGCGGGCCAACTGAACTTGGCTAATTAATTAAATGATTTGAAGAAAGGATGAAACAAAATCCAAAAGGTTGCATGCATATCTCATTCGCAATTGGGCATCATACACAAAAACTAAAAAATTTCTCTTTTTCCCAGTTTTTATATGATGCCCAATTGCCAACCGAATGTGTAATAAATCTCTGTATCGGTGATGTTTTACTTGGCCACACACAGAGAGTCCATTAATTTGCAAATGGCAATACCCTCAGTGTTCTATGAAAAGCTCAAAGAAAATGGGAAATTTTGTAGCAGATTATGGATTAACTTAATGTACTTTGTGCTGTTGATTAATTCTTTTCATCTATGGCTAATTAAATAAACATTATTATCAAAGTGGCAAATGTGGGAAGTTGAAGATAGAGAAGCATAAATTAGATTTGAGACAAATTATATGCCATTGAAACGAAGCCTTATGTGTTACATATGATGGGAAGTATAAATAATTAAGTCGAGAATTCGGATATTGATATGGGTAATTTCATTGCAAAAGAAGTATACGAGGGCTGCTATGTTAATATCTGGCCTAAGAACGAAAATGCAAATTTTTGTCACCAAAAATGTTTTAATTGTTTTTCAAAGTATTTTCCAGCATGATTTACATATTTTTGCATGCGCTCAAAGCAATTGTTGAAGCACATATTCCACTCCGATTGAGACACCTCAATCTTTATCGTTGAATACTGGGATAAAAAGAAGTCATTGGGTGTCAAGTCAGAACTGTATGACGGATGACCCATCAATTCAACGTTTTGGCTGGTCAAATAGATGCTGGTTTGAGCCGATATGTGTGAGTTCGCATTGTCATGGTCAATAATTATTCATATTCTCTTAATAGTTTTACAAATTTCTCCCAAGACTTCAGGCAATCATATTGTGGCTTACCACTCAACATTGACCTCCTATGTTGCTGCAGTGGAAAAGTCGCCACATAACCAGTTTTGACGAAGAAACAGGCGACCATTCGTTTCGAAGTTCTTCTTACGCGAACAACTTTCTTTGGATTTGACTCGACTTCGAAGACCCACACGTTCGATTGTTGTTATGTTTCGGGCTCATACGCTTAGATCCGATCGACACTAGACTTTATTTGAGCTATTTTCAAATTGGAGAGATGTGAGTGTGAGCGAATTGAGATGTACAGGAGTCAGATTAAAGTCCGGAAATTTTACCAAAGAATTAAACATCAAACCGATGGCTTTGTTGCAGGTACATCCTCCTGCAGAGACAAAGAAGGAAATCTGGTAACTGACACAGATAACATGCTGAGGATATGGAAAGAACATTTTACCCAACTGCTAGTGTCCGACGTTGGCGGCGATGAGGATACCGCAGATCCAATCACTGATGATGGTATAGAATGTTTATCTCCTAGTCAGAATGAGGTCCAAGTAGCAGTGACCCGACATAAGAACAACAAGGCAGCAGGAGCCGACGGGTTACCCACTGAACTATTTAAGACCGGAGGCGACATGCTGATAGGGCGTATGCATCAGCTTATCTGCACAATCATACTATGTCCAGTACACAAGAAGGGAAACAAGACGGAATGTGCCAACTACAGAAGAATACGCCTCCTCCCCATCGCATACAAGATACTCTCGAGCGTACTGTGTGAAAGAGTAAAACCTAAAGTCAATGAGATAATTGGGCCCTATCAATGCGGCTTTAGACCTGGTAAATCCACACTGGACCAGATAGTCACACTGAGCCTAGTCCCGAAAAAGAGCCGAGAAGGACAAATCAACACCTACCATCTCTTTGTTGACTTCGACACTCCTTTACGTTCAAAGTTATTTCAAGCAAAGACTCTGCAGGATGACACTTGCTAATACGCGTTCCTCAGTAAAAATAGGAAAGAATCTTTCCGAACCATTTCATACCAAATGAGGTTTCAGACAAGGAGACAACCTATCGTGTGATCTCTTTCATATCCTGCTGGAGAAGATTATACGAGATGCAGATGTGAATAGATATGGCACACTAAACACAAGAGAACATGCTAATCGCCTATGCCGACGACATCGATATCATAGGTCGGTTACCGGAAGTAGTAACTGCAGCCTTTGAAAGAATCGAAAGAGAGTCAGTGAAAATGGGTCTGGCAGTAATTGTAGATAAAACGAAATGGATGGTTTCAACTCCCAAAAAGCCTTGCGCAACCGAGCAGATAAAGAAATTGTAACTTCATCTACCTCGGCACCGCCGTAACCGAAACAAATGACGCCAGATTTGAGATTAAGCGAAATACTGGCAAACAGATGCTACTTTGGACTAAGTAAGCAGTTTAGAAACAAGGCCATCTCTCGACAGACGAAGATTACACTATACAAGACACTGATACTACCCGTGCTGTTATATGGTTCTGAAGCATGGGTACTTGTGAAAGCAGACGAGGCAGTGCTTGGAGTATTTGGACCAGTTTGCGTTAATGGAGAATATAGGCGACGTATGAACCACGAGCTGTATGAGCTGTATGACGACGATAGCATAGTTACACGCATCAAAATACAACGGCTGCGTTGGCTAGGACATGTTGTCAGAATGAATGAAGAAGCTCCAGCAAAAAGAAGTCTTTTGAAGGCAGACACGGTAGTATACGCAAACCGGGAAGACCAAAAGCCCGATGAAAAGATCAAGTGGTGGGAGACACCTCGATACTTGGTGTCAGAAATTTTCGAATGAGCGCAGAAGATCGAGGCGCTTGGAACGCTATTCTACGTTCGGCTAGCGGAGCAAATATTCCGTCTAACCAATTAAATGAAAGGAAAGATTTTCAAATTGAGCGGAATTCAACGGGAACAAACCTTTTTTCATGGGAATCTATTCATGCAATATCGAAGGTACTCTGGTGAAAGAAATGTCCAAGGATACCTCACAGTGCTTTAGGATGGCTGAAAATTGTGAAAAATGTTGACAGGTTAACTCCATTTTATACCCTCCCCCATTGAGCTTAAAATTGAATCGGATAGCACTCATTGATTGTGAGAAGTTTGCTCAGTTCCCTAATGGAATGTTTATGGGCCAATTTACATTTGCATATAATGGGGTACACAAAAGGGTGATTTTTTAAGAGCCATAGGAAAGTTTTTCAAAAAAAAAAAAAAAAAAACGGTTAAAAATCAGAAAAATTCATGAAATCCATTTAATTTTATGTTTGAAGATTATTTTATGCAAATGTTAAACATGGCTGCGCCTCAAAAGGTCAATCCGCTAAGTCAAATTTTGCCATACTCTTACCAACATTTCGGCCGGTATCTCACGAATAAATGCTTCAATGTTGTCTTCCAATGCGTCAATTGATGCGGGATTGACTGTATAGACATGAACTTTAAAATAGCCCCACAAAAAATAGTCCAATCGCGTTAAATCGCACGATCTAGCCGGCCGATTGACCGGTCCTGAACATGAAATAAAATGATCACCGAACTCGCCTCCCAATAAGTCCATTGTTACGCGTGCTATGTGGCACCGTCTTGTTGAAACAACATGTTACGCAAGTCAAACTCTTGCATTTTCGGCTAAAAAAAATTGGATATCATCTCACGGTAGCGCTCACTATTTATAGTTACGTTACGATTCGTATCATCTTTGAAGAAGTACGGTCCAATGATGCCACTAGCCCATAAACCGCACCAAACTGTGACTTTTTCTGGATGCATTGGTAGCTCTTGCAATGATTGTGGCTGATGTACACTCCAAAATGTACAATTCTGCTTATTCACGTACCAATCGAGCCAAAAATGAACTTCGTGGAGAAAGCGTGATTAACTTTTTTAACAGAGGCCGAATTTTGATAATAAAATTCAATAATTTTGCAAGCGTTGTTCTTTTGTAAGACGATTCATTTCGGAAAGGCAAGAAAGGCAACTCTTGTCCTACTCACCTGCAAGACGGCCGCTGGCAAAAGTTGGGGGTTTAAGCCGTGTGTCATGCACTGGGTATATGCTGCAGTGGTCAAACCTATAATGCTATACTGTATTGCGGTCTAGTGGACGGCGTTTTAAAAGTCCACCCAAGCCGTGTGTCATGCACTGGCTATATGCTGCAGTGGTCAAACCTATAATTCTATACTGTGTTGCGGTCTAGTGGACGGCGCTTCAAAAGTCCATCTACTGTTCAATATTCAGCCGGTCCCAAGGATGGATTTTTTGTGCAAGTTAATGGCACACCACCGAACCGATATCATTAGTCCCACTCTATATTAGGTCTGCACTATTCTCCAGCTTTGAATCGCAAAGGTTGTGCTGACAAAATGTGGAATGGGAGCAATGATATCGGTTGGGTGAGGTGTCATTAACTTGCATAACAGCAGCATGGAGGACGTCATTATGTGATGTACTGAATTTAGTGCTACACCTTAGGCATCTGGACATTGTGGCTAGACAAATTGCTGCGACCACTGCTGTTAGGCTAAGCGAGCTTGCTCTTTGGTCAAGTGACGGCTACGTATACGCTGTTATCCTTGATACAGTGCCTAATGTGCAGTGCAGTTTTGATATAACTGCCATATAGATCGATCTGGCGATTTTGGGTCTTTTGCTCATGAGAGCCGCAGTTTTTGTCCGATTTCGATGAAATTTGAAACAGTGAGTAGTTCCGACATCCAACCTGAATGTGGTCTATATCACGCCACATTTACATATAGCTACCATATATGACGATATGGTTATTTGGGGTCTTAAGCCCATAACAGGCGCAATTATTACCTGATTTCGCTGAAATCTTCGAAATCGGACCCAGATATGATTGATATCGGGCCATATTTACATATAAACTGATCTGCAATTTTAGAACCCTAAGCTGATAAAAGACACATTTATTACCTGATTTTGCTTTTGATATCAGAACCGAATGTGTTCCAGATGAGACCTGTACCAGCAATGTCGAGAATCATGAAAAATTCATGTGAATCGGCTAACCCGATTTTTTCCAAATTCCATGGGCTTCGTCTCTTGGCTAAAAAACCTTCTTTTTATACTCACCACCGAAGGATGGGGGTATATTCATTTTGTCATTCCGTTTGCAACACATCGAAATATCCATTACCGACCATATATATTCTTGATCAGCGCAAAAATCTAAAACGATCTAGCCATGTCCGTCGCACCGTCAGTCCGTCCGTCTATCAGTCCGTTAGTTCATACGCCTGTCCGTCCGTCTGTCAGTCTGCCCGTCTTTTTGTCTGTCCGTCCGTCTGTCCATCCGTCCGTCCGTCTGTCTGTCCGTCCGTCTGTCTGTCCGTCCGTCTGTCCATCCGTCCATCCGTCTGTCCATCCGTCTGTCCATCCGTCTGTCCATCCGTTCGTCTGTCCGTCTGTCTGTTGAAATCACGCTACAGTCTTTAAAAATAGAGATATTGAGCTGAAACTTTGTACAGATTCTTTTTTTGTTCATAAGCAGGTTCCGTTCGAAGATGGACTGTATCGGACTATATCTTGATATAGCCCCCATATAGACCGATCCGCCGATTTAGGGTCTTAGGCCCACAAAAGCCACATTTATTATCCGATTTTGCTGAAATTTGGGACAGTCAGTTGTATTAGGCCCTTCGATATCTTTCGTCAATTTGGCCCAGATCGGCCCAGATTTGGATATAGCTGCCATATAGACCGATCCTCCGATTTAAGGTCTTAGGCCAATAAAAGCCACATTTATTATCCGATTTTGTTGAAATTTGGGACAGTGAGTTGTGTTAGGCCCTTCGAAATCCTTCGTTAATTTGGCCCAGATCGGTCCAGATTTGGATATAGCTGCCATATAGACCGATCCGCCGACTTAGGGTCTTAGGACCATAAAAGCCACATTTATTGTCAAATTTTGTTGAAATTTGGGTCAGTGAGTTCGGTAAGGCCCTTCGACATCCTTCTTCAATTTGGCCCAGATCGGTACAGATTTGGATATAGCTGCCCTATAGACCGATCTCTCGATTTGAGGTTTTGGGCCCATAAAAGCCGCATTTATTGTCCAATTTTGCTGACATTTGGGTCACTGAGTTATGTAAGGCCCTTCGACATCCTTCTTCAATTTGGCATAGATCGGTCCAGATTTGGATATAGCTGCCATATTGACCGATATCTCGATTTAAAGTTTTGGGGCCATTAAAAGCGCATTTATTGTCCGATTTCGCCGAAATTTTAGACAGTGAGTTAGGTTAAGCACTTTGACATCCTTCTTCAATTTGGCTCAGATCGGTCCAAATTTGGATATAGCTGCCCTATAGACCGATCTCTCGATTTGAGGTTTTGGGCCCATAAAAGGCGCATTTATTGTCCAATTTTGCTGAAGTTTGGGTCAGTGAGTTATGTAAGGACCTTCCACATACTTCTGCAATATGGTACAGATCGGTCCAGATTTGGATGTAGCTGCCATATAGACCGATCGCTCGGTTTTAGGTTTTGGGGCCATTAAAAGCGCATTTATTGTCCGATGTCGCCGAAATTTGGGACAGTGAGTTAGGTTAAGCATTTCGACATTCTTCTGCAATATGGCACAGATCGGTCTAGATTTGGATATAGCTGCCATATAGACCGATGTGTCGATTTGAAGTTTTGGGCCCATAAAAGGCGCATTTATTGTCCGATGTCGCCGAAATTTGGGACAGTGGGTTGTGTTAGAACCTTCGACTTTATTCTTCAATTGGGCCCAGATCGGTCCAGATTTGAATATAGTTGCCATATAAACCGATATCTCGATTTAAAATCTTGGCCCCATAAAAGGCTCATTTATAATCCCATTTCACTGAAATTTGACACAGTGACTTATGTTGGGAGTTTCGACATCCGTGTCGTATATGGTTCAGATCGTTTTTTTTTTGATTAGCTACTTAAAGGCCCAATATTTTTTTACACAATTGAACAATGACATGTACTTATAAGTATTTGGTCCAAATCGGAACATATTTCGATATAATTGCTATGGGGCATTCAATCGATGAATTTTCTTACAATTTTAAATGAAATCATACACACATTTCCAATATACTCTAATAGTTGCTAAAATGCTTGTTATTCTAAAATTAAGTAAATAAAATTGTGCACAAATCAATCAAATATCTTTATGATAATTCCATGTATTTTCCTCAGCTTCGCTTCCCCCCATCCTTACGATTTGTAAAAATGAAATATAAATAAACGAAAAAGAAAATACTTGACATAAATATGTTTCTGTGCAGTTTATTTGCAAATCTCATGCTATTGAGTCATCATAATACTAAAGTGATCCTGAAGAAAAAAAAAAATCGCATACACACACACGCACAGACACATGCAAAATTCCATTTCAAGACATTTCATCTCCTCTCCCATTTGCATTTGCTCAAAAAATGCCGCCACACAATCAACCTGCAAGTTGAATGGCGACATTCCACGTGGATAGGGGGAGGGGGAGGAAAGATTTGCATAAAATGTAAATTTGAGCATATGAAAGCACAACACAAACCTATATATAAATCGAAATGACAATAAAACGCACATTTTCGCAACCATATGTACGTTGATTCCATCATCAGTGTTCTGCGTTTTGTGTAAACAAAGGATAAGCATTGAGTGAGAGATGACTGCCTTTTAAAGGGGTTGTAGAGTTGTATGGGTGAAGCAGGATTTAGCAGAATAAGTCGAATTGCTAAAATGATGACTTCTCAAGAATCCTCTGCACCACCATGAGACTACAAATGCCAAATTGCAAATAATAAATATTTATAGATTTTTGCTTAAACTTTAAAAACATTTTCAACAAATCAATATTCATAAGAGCCACAATGCTTTTTAAAGAAACAGTAAATTAAACTGGGCGAATTAGTGGGTGGATGTGTGCGTGTGTGTGTGCAATTTTGGTGTGATTGAATAGAGTTGCCATTGGAAATATGATAACATGAATTTTAAGAACTTTTTATTCCCACCAATATAGGATGGGGGATATACTAATCTAGTCATTCCGTTTGAATTACATCGAGCTATAGATCTGCGATCTCATAAACATTCTTGATAGCCTTGATAGCCATTTTTATACCCTACACCACTACTGTGGTAGAGTGTAGACCCATTGATAAGAATGCCGATCGACTCAGAATCACTTTCTGATTCGATTTTGCTATATCCGTCTGTCTGTCTGTGTGTCTGTCCGTCTGCCCATGTTAATTAGTGTACAAAGTACAGGTCGCAGTTTTCATCCAATCGTCTTCAAATTTGGTACAGGCATGTTTTTCGGCCTAGAGACGAAGCCTATTGAAATTGGAAAAAATCGGTTCAGATCTGGATATAGCTCCCATATATATGTTTGTCCGATTTTCACTTATAAAGCAATAAAATGGTCATTTATTAACCGATTCCCTCGAAATTTGGCAGAAAGGATTTGTTTATGGCTGTCGACATTACTGGTGAATTTCATTAAAATCGGTCCAGATTTAGATTTAGCTTCATATGTATATATCGCCCGATTTTCACTCCTAGAGCCACTGCAAGCACATTTATTGACCAATCATGCCAAAATATTGTACAACGCTTTCCTCGATGACTACCACAATATACATAGAGTTTGGTCAAAATCGGTTCATATTTAGATATAGCTCAGCTCCCATATATATGTTTGTCCGATTTCCAGTAATATTGCAATAA
The DNA here is from genome assembly GCF_963082655.1 of Stomoxys calcitrans. Taxonomy (NCBI): domain Eukaryota; kingdom Metazoa; phylum Arthropoda; class Insecta; order Diptera; family Muscidae; genus Stomoxys; species Stomoxys calcitrans. Next base: position 23,891,245 of record NC_081554.1, read on the forward strand.
AATGGTCTTTTGTTAGCTGATTTTCCTGAAATTCGGCAGGAGGGATTTTTTCTTGACTCTTAATATTACTGGTGAATTTCATTGAAATCGGTTTAGATTTAGATATGGCTCTCAAATATATATTTTGCCCGATTTTATCTTCTAGAGTCACAGCAAGAGCATTTATTGATCCATCTTGCCAAAATTTTGCAAAACGCTTTCCTCGATGACTACCACAATATACATAGAGTTTGGTCAAAATCCGTTCATATTTAGATATAGCTGCCATATATATATTCGTCCGATTTCCAGTAATATTGCAATAAAATGGTCTTTTGTTAGCCGATTTTCCCGAAATTCGGCAAGAGGGATTTTCTCTTGACTCTCAATATTACTGGTGATTTTTTTTCAAATCGGTTCAGATTTAGATATAGCTCTCATATATATATATATATATATATATATATATCGCTCGATTTTATCTTCTAGAGTCACAGCAAGCGCATTTATTGAGCCAAAATTTTGCAAAACGCTTTCTTCGACGACTGCCACAGTATCTGAGGAGTTTGCTCAAAATCGGTTCAGATTTAGATATAGCTCTCATATATATGTTCGTCTGTTTTTGAGAAATATTGTGAAAAAGTGATAATTTGTTATCCGATTCTGTCGACATTTTGCAGGAAGGATTTTCTTATGACTCTCGATATTACTGACGAATTTCATAGAAATCCTTCCAGAATTAGATATAGCTGTCATATATGTATATCGCACGATTTTCATTTTAAGAGCCACTACAAGCGTATTTATTGACCAATCTTGCCAAAATTTTGCAATACGCTTTCCTCGACGACTACCACATTATCTAAGAAGTTTGCTCGGAATCGGTCCAGAATTAGATATTGCTCTCATATATATGTTCATCAGATTTTGGGTTATTTGCAATAATGTTGTCATTTGTCAACCGTAGTTTTAATAGTTCGAACATATTTGCTCGCCGAGGTCCATCAAAATTGGTTCGGAATTGGATATAGGTCCCATAGGTGTAGGGTATTTTGCAGACGACACCGCCCGACTTTTGCCCTTACTGGTTTTAAATTGATCTAGCCCTGTCCGTCCGTCTGTTGAAATTACAATAATGGACGTACGAATAATGATTTAGGTTTAGTATTTCCCATACATCCCATTATGGAACAAATTGGAGGGAAACTAACTTTTCACAATATCAATTGAGTGCTGCCCGATTCATATTTAAGGTCAATGATAAGGGGACCCCTGTTTTATGCCGAGTCCGAACGGCGTGTCACTGAAAAGTGACACCTCTTTGTTGAGAAGTTGTACATGGCTGAAATACACACAAATGTTGTCACCATTTGGTGAAGCGATAACCACCGCTGAAAAATGTTTTAAGGTTTTTTCGCCGGCAGGATTTGAATCCGGGCGTTGGGGCACAGTAGGCGGGGATGCTCACCTATGCACCACGATAGAGTTCGAACGCGTAAAGTTAACCGCTTGAAATTGTGCACAGATACTTAATTTTAATGTTGTTCCTAGGGGACGTGTGTAAATTTATGAAAATTTACACACGTATTGGGAC
>NC_081554.1:24197817-24305317 GCF_963082655.1 Stomoxys calcitrans
GCGTGCTATGTTCGGCAGCGCCAAATCTTATATACCCTCCACCATTGATCGCATTTGTCGAGTTCTATGCGCGGTATCTCTTTTTAGGCAAAGAGGGCTCAGAAAGCAAAGTCGGGAGATCGCTTCACGGGAACTGTATCAATCTATTGATCGATTTAGACACGTATGTTGAAGGTCATGAGAGCCATTGAGCCGTTGTACAAAATTTCTTCCAAATCAGATGAGAATTGCGCCCTCTAGAGGCTCAAGAAGTCAAGATCCTAGATCGGTTTATATGGCAGCTATGTAAAAACATGGACCGATTTAAACAATACTTAGCGTAGTTGTTGGAAGTGATACCAAAACACAACGTGCAAAATTTCAGTCAAATCGGACGAGAATAGAGCCCTCTAGAGGCTTAAGAACTCAAGACCCAAGATCGGTTTATATGGCAGCTGTATCAAAACATGGACCCATTTAAACAATACTTATCGCAGTTGTTGCAAGTGATACCAAAACACTACGTGCAAAATTTCAGTCAAATCGGAGGAGCATAGCGCCCTCTAGAGGCTTAAGAACTCAAGACCCAAGATCGGTTTGTATGGCAGCTACATCCGGTTATGAACCGATTGAAACCATACTTGGCAAAGTTATTGAATATTATAACAAAACACGTCGTGCAAAATTTCAGTTAAATCAGACGAGCATAGCGCCCTCTAGAGGCTTAAGAACTCAAGACCCAAGATCGGTTTATATGGCAGCTATATCAGTTTATTGACCGATTTAAACCATACTTGGAACAGTTGTTGGATATCATAGAAAAACACTTCGGGCAAAATTTCATTCCAATAGGATAGGAATTGCGCCCTCTAGGGCTCAAGAAGTCAAGACCCAAGATCGGTTTATATGGAAGCTATATCAAAACATTGACCGATTTGGCCCATTTACAATCCCAACCGACCTACACTAATAAGAAGTATTTGTGCAAAATTTCAAGCAGCTAGCTTTACTCCTTCGAATGTTAGCGTGCTTTCGACAGACAGACGGACGGACGGACGGATGGATGGACGGACGGACGGACGGACAGACAGACGGAAGGACGGACGGACGGACGGACATACGAACGGACATAAAATGTCACGATATATTGGGTTGCCCAAAAAGTAATTGCGGATTTTTTAAAAGAAAGTAAATGAATTTTTAATAAAACTTAGAATGAACTTTAATCAAATATAAAGGGTGATTTTTTTGAGGTTAGGATTTTCATGCATTAGTATTTGACAGATCACGTGGGATTTCAGACATGGTGTCAAAGAGAAAGATGCTCAGTATGCTTTGACATTTCATTATGAATAGACTTACTAACGAGCAACGCTTGCAAATCATTGAATTTTATTACCAAAATCAGTGTTCGGTTCGAAATGTGTTCATTCACCGTAACGTTGCGTCCAACAGCATCTTTGAAAAAATACGGTCCAATGATTCCACCAGCGTACAAACCACACCAAACAGTGCATTTTTCGGGATGCATGGGCAGTCCTTGAACGGCTTCTGGTTGCTCTTCACTCCAAATGCGGCAATTTTGCTTATTTACGTAGCCATTCAACCAGAAATGAGCCTCATCGCTGAACGGTGAATGAACACATTTCGAACCGAACACTGATTTTGGTAATAAAATTCAATGATTTGCAAGCGCTGCTCGTTAGTAAGTCTATTCATGATGAAATGTCAAAGCATACTGAGCATCTTTCTCTTTGACACCATGTCTGAAATCCCACGTGATCTGTCAAATACTAATGCATGAAAATCCTAACCTCAAAAAAATCACCCTTTACTTGTTTTACACTTTTTTTCTAAAGCAAGCTAAAAGTAACAGCTGATAACTGACAGAAGAAAGAATGCAATTACAGAGTCACAGGCTGTGAAAAAATTTGTCCACGCCGACTATATGAAAAATCCGCAATTACTTTTTGGGCAACCTACTTTATGGGGTCTCAGATGAATACTTCGAGTAGTTACAAACAGAATGACGAAATTAGTATACCCCCATCCTATGGTAGAGGGTATAAAAAGTTGCTTAGTTATTGTTAAATATTGCTTATCCGTTAAATATATTTGCTAAGTATACTCATCCTTTGCGAACTGTCCCAGGACCTATCCTACGGTGTTAGAATGGTGGCAATTCGTCATCTTGGCGAACTGCTCGAGGATCTATTCTACGGTGTTAGAATGGTGGCAATTCGTCACCTCGAACGACAAACCCTTATAAAAGTGATAGGTTTTTTCCATGTAAGGGGACGAGAACTGTGAACGGTCCCTATCACCAGATGACCTATCCCGTGACAGGTTTGGGACCTGCCCCATTTCCCGTTGCCTGTAGGGTAATGCAAATTTGCCCAGAATATTCCATTAAGGAACTGGGGCAAAATTCTCACACATCAATGAGTGCTGTCCGATTCAATTTTAAGCTCAATGATAAGGGATCTCCTTTTTATAGGCCAGTCCGAACGGCGTGCCGCAGAGCAACACTTGTTTGGGGAGAAGTTTTTACATGGCAAAGTACAATGCAAATGTCGCCAGCATTAGAAGGGGATAACCACCGCTGAAAAATTTGCTGATGTTCCTGCCAGGATTCGAACCCAAGCGTTCAGCGTCATAGGCGGACATGGTAACCTCAGCGCTACGGTGGACTCCGTAGGGTAGTTAAACAATTTTTTTCTCATGTTTTGGAGGAAATTTGGCTGCTCGCAAGTTTTTTTTTTATACCCTCCACTAAAGGATGGGGTATACTAATTTCGTCATTTTGTTTGTAACTCCTCGAAATATTCGTCCAAGATCTTGATCGTCATGACATTTTAAGTCGAACTAGCCATGTCTGTCCGTCCGTCCGTCCGTCTGTCCGTCCGTCTGTCCGTCCGTCTGTCCGTCTGTCCGTCCGTCTGTCCGTCCGTCTGTCCGTCCGTCTGTCCGTCCGTCCGTCTGTCCGTCCGTCTGTCCGTCCGTCTGTACGTCCGTCTGTCCGTCCGTATGTCCGTCCGTCTGTCCGTCCGTCTGTCCGTCCGTCTGTCCGTCCGCCTGTCTGTCGAAAGCACGCTAACTTTCGAAGGTGCTAAGCTAGCCGGTTGAGATTTCGCAAATACTTCTTATTAAAGTAGGTCGGTAGGGATTTTATATGCGCTATATCGGTCCACGTTTTGATATAGCTGCCATGTAAACCTATCTGGGATCTTGACTTCTTGAGCCGCTAGAGGACGCAATTCTTATCCGAATTGGCTGAAATTTTGCACGAGGAGTTTTTTATGACTTCCAATAACTGAATTAAGAATGGTTCAAATCGGCTCATAACCTGATATAGCTGCCATATTAACCGATCTGGGGTCTTGACTTCTTGACCCATTAGGGGGCACAATTCCTATCGGATTTGGCTGAAAATTTGCAGGAGGTCTTTTGTTATGACTTTCAACAACTGTTCCAAGTGCGGTGTAAATCGGTCCATAACCTGATATAGCTGCCATATAAAGCGATTTTGGATCTTGACTTCTTTACCCATTAGAGGGCGCAATTCCTATCCGATTTGGCTGAAATTTTGCATGAGGTGTTTTGTTATGGCTCTCAACAACTGTGTTAAGAATATTTTAAATCGGTCCATAACCTAATATAGCTGCCATATAAACCGATTTTGGGTCTTGACTTCTTGAGCCTCTAGAGGGCGCAATTCTTATCCGATTGGAATGAAATTTTGCACGACGTGCTTTAATGTGACATTCAACAATTGTGCTATGTATGGTTCAAATCGGTCCATAACCTCATATAGCTGCCATATAAACCGATCTGGGGTTTTGACTTCTTGAGCCACTAGAGGGCGCAATTCTTATCCGATTTGAATGAAATTTTGCACGAAGTATTTTATAGACCTCATATAGCTGCCATATGAACCGATCTAGGGACTTGACTTCTTGAGCTTCTAGAGGGCGCAATTCCTATCCGATTAGGCTGAAATTTTTCACGACATGTTTTAATATGACATCCAACAACTGTGCTATGTATGGTTAAAATCGGTCTATATTCAGATATAGTTGCCATATAGACCGATCTTTTGTCTTGACTTCTTGAGCCTCTAGAGTGCGCAATTTTTATCCGATTGGAATGAATTTTGCACGATGTGTTTTGTTATGATATCCAACAACTGTGCCAAGTAAGGTTTAAATCGGTCAATAACCTGATATAGCTTTCATGAAAACCTATCTTGGGTCTTGACTTCTTGAGCCTCTAGAGGGCGCAATTCTTATCCGATTTAAATGAATTCCATATAAATCGGTCTCTCTAGTTTACTTCTTGAGCCCCCAAAGGGCGCAATTCTTATTCGAATTGGCTGACATTTTACACAGGTTTCCAACATATAACTTTATTGTGGTCCTACCCGGACCTTATCTTGATATCGCTCTTGTAGCAGAGCAAATCTTTTCTTTTATCCTTTTTTTGCCTAAGAAGAGATGACGGGAAAAGAACTCGACAAATGCAATCCATGCTGGAGGGTATATAAGATTCGGCCCGGCCGAACTTAGCACGTTTTTACTTGTTATACCCTCCACCATAAGATGGGGGGTATACTAATTTCGTCATTCTGTTTGTAACTACTCGAAATATTCGTCTGAGACCCCATAAAGTATATATATTCTTGATCGTCGTGACATTTTATGTCGATCTAGCCATGTCCGTCCGTCTGTCCGTCCGTCCGTCCGTCCGTCCGTCCGTCCGTCCGTCCGTCCGTCTGTCTGTCGAAAGCACGCTAACTTCCGAAGGAGTAAAGCTAGCCGCTTGAAATTTTGCACAAATACTTCTTATTAGTGTAGGTCGGTTGGTATTGTAAATGGGCCATATCGGTCCATGTTTTGATATAGCTGCCATATAAACCGATCTTGGGTCTTGACTTTTTGAGCCTCTAGAGTGCGCAATTCTTATCCGATTCGAATGAAATTTTGCATGACGTGTTTTGCTATGATATCCAACAACTGTGCCAAGTATGGTTCAAATCGGTCCATAACCTGATATAGCTGCCATATAAACCGATCTTGGGTCTTGACTTCTTGAGCCTCTAGAGGGCGCAATTCTTATCCGATTGGAATAAAATTTTGCACGACGTGTTCTATTACGATATCCAACAACTGTGCCAAGTATGGTTGAAATCGGTCCATAACCTGATATAGCTGCCATATAAACCGATCTTGGGTCTTGACTTCTTGACCCTCTAGAGGGCGCAATTCTTATCCGATTGAAATGAAATTTTGCACGACGTGTTTTGTTATGATACCCAACAACTGTGCTAAGTATGGTTCAAATCGGTCCATAACCTGATATAGCTGCCATATAAACCGATCTTGGGTCTTGACTTCTTGACCCTCTAGAGGGCACAATTCTTATCCGATTTGAATGAATTTTTGCACGAAGTATTTCGTTATGATATCCAACAACTGTGCCAAGTATGGGTTAAATCGGTTCATATCCTGATATAGCTGTCATATAAACAGATCTGGGGATTTGATTTCTTGAGCTTCTAGAGGGCGCAATTCCTATCCGATTTGGCTGAAATTTTGCATGACGTATTTTATTTTTACTTTCAACAACTGTGTCAAATAAGGTTCAAATCGGTTCATAACCTGATATAGCTGCCATATAAACCGATCTGAGATCTTGACTTCTTGACCCCTAGAGGTCGCAATTATTATCCGATATGCCTGAAATTTTGTACGATGGATCCTCTCATGACCATCACCAAACGTTGTTTATTATGGTCTGAATCGGTCTATAGCCCGATACAGATCCCATATAAATCGTTCTCTCTATTTTACTTCGTGAGCCCCAATGGGCGCAATTCTTATACGAATTGGCTGAAATTTTACACAGGTCTCCAACATATAATTTAATTGTGATCCGAACCGGACCATATCTTGATATCGTTTTAATAGCAGAGCAACTCTTTTCTTATATCCTTTTTTGCCTAAGAAGAGATGCCGGGAAAAGAACTCGACAAATGCGATCCATGGTGGAGGGTATATAAGATTCGGCCCGGCCGAACTTAGCACGCTTTTACTTGTTTTTCTTTAAAACTGTCAACAATGTCACATTCATTTCACCAATGTCCCCAAAAGCATTTGATTAGACATTTTATTATCTTTATTTTGGTGGGGATTATTTGCTCAAGCAAAAATAAGTTATTTTGACCTTTCTGAAAATTGTGTCCAAGATAAAACTTTACTATGCATACTGTGATTATAAATTCCCCTTTTGATATAAACATTGTGGCATTTTTTTTTTTTTTTTTTTTTTTGCAACAAAAAGCTGTTATCTTACTTTGATGACAACATTCATCAAGACAAGAAAAGTAATCCTTTTACTGCCATGCCCCACACAATTCAGCTTGCGATAGATACCTCTCTCTCTATCCCTTTCTGCAATGCCTTGTCAAAGGACCTTAATTTTTCAAATTTTTAGCACTTGAATTCAGATTTTGTGATGCGGTTTTTTTGTTTATCTCGGCATTTTTTATCGTCACCACAGTCTTATTCTTTTGTTTGGCTTGATTCATTTGTGTTTTCTTATTCACTTGTTTTTGGGGAAGGATGTTTTTCTTTTCCTTCCATGGTATTTTTGTGTGTTGTTTTTGGTTTTTCATGTTTTCTTGAACGGATTACATTGTTATCACCAAGTGTTGACATATTCAGGTTTCCTTTTGCATAAATATGTATATCCTACCATGTTGATCATTCGTCTTTTCATCATCGTCATCGGTTGGGGAGGTTTGTGTCGCATTGCTGCTGCTTTTTGTTGTTTGTACTCTCAGTCTGGGTGCCGAAATTACGTTGAGAGCATATTTCTTGGGTGACATTTTTTATTGTTATGGTCCTTTGCGGATCCTTGCATATCCTTTGACATGTATGCGAAGGATTTGTTGGTCCAACATTGTTGATGTGGCTTGATAAATTTGACAATATTTGTCATTTGTGTGTTGTATGCCGTCATTACAACGGGGTATATTTCAATGTCTTCAATTTGTTTGCATTTTGATGCTCTGTGTTAAATTAATAGGATTTCATAAAGTTTTACCAGACGACGTTGACGTTCAGCTCTTGCGAAAGTTGTGATTTCACTTTGAAGTTGTGTTGCTTACGCAAAACGTGTACCATTGCGATGCGTTGCCTGAAGGATTTGCCATGTTTTTTTTTTTTGATAAATTTTGATTTGGGTATGTTAAATGAGAGTTATAATGTGTTTTTACAATTGCCAAAACACCTCTGTGATTGGGGGTATAAGAATAAAATATGTTATTGTTATACCTCTATGGCGGGGAATAGTGGCTGGATGAGCCCCAGTTATTGCTGTAAACTCCCATATAAAAAATGGGCTCAAAACTTTGTATATTTCACAAGCAAACTTAAATTCCCATTTGAATACCATAGGTTGGGGAAATACTTGTCCATCAAAATCGATTAAACTGCTAAACTTAATATGTTGCTGTAAAACGGCAAAAATTACCAACAAAATTGGTATGAAGATAGATTTGGGTTCACAACATTTTGTTTTTGGTCTAGACAACACCAGGTTCAATCTGACATTTCCATTGGAAAGTTTGACATATTCAAACATAGTCGAACTCAGAACATTTTGATGTACGACCCTCATTTGTGATGTTTACAGGGACTTGACAAAATGGAATTAAAATCAAGTAAAAAGGCTTTTAGTTCGGCCGGGCCGTTCTTTGTATACCCACCACCTCGGGTATATATGTAAACCCCCTTTCTTCACAATCCAATGAAAATTGGAGAACTTATGCACCCAATTTCGGCACAGACGTTGAGTGGTCTCATAAATATAAGTCGCTCTTGAATTTTGTATTTCAAATTTCAACAAAATCGGGTAATAAATAAAGCCTTAAGCGCTTCAGACCCTTATCGGCATATCGGTCTATATGACAGCTATATCTAAATACAGTCTTATTTTTACCATATTTGAGTCGGATGGCGGGTGGCCTAAAACTACCCACTGTTGAAAATTTCAGTGAAATCGGGTAATAAATAGGGCTTTTATGGGCTTCAGACCTTTTATCGGGAGATCGGTCTGTGTGGAAGCTATATCTAAATATAGTCCGATCCAACCCATATTTGGAGCGGATGTCGGGGGACCTAAAATTACCCACTGTTTCAAATTTCAGCGAAATCGGGCAACAAATAAAGCTTTTATGGGCTTAAGACCCTTTATCGGGAGATCGGTCTACATGGCAGCTATGTCTATACATGGTCCGATCTGAACAATACTTAAGTCAGATGTCGGGAAGCTTAAAATAACCCAGTGTCTCAAATCAGCGAAATCAGGTAATAAATAACGCGTTAATGGGCTTCAGACCCTTTATCGGGAGCTATATTTACATATGGTCCGATCTGAACTATACTTAGATCAGATGTCGGGAGGTTCAAAATAACTCAGAGTTTCAAATTTTAGCGAAATTGGGCAAAAAATAAAGCTTTTATGGGCTTCAGACCCTTTATCGGGAGATCGGTCTACATGACAGCTATATTCAAACCTGAACCGATCTGGGCCAAATTCAAGAAGGATGTCGAAGGGTCTAACACAACTCACAGTCCGAAATTTCGGCGATACCGGACAATAACTGCGCCTTTTATGGGCCCAAAACCTTAAATCGAGAGATCGGTCTATATGACAGCTATATCCAAATCTGGACCGAACTGTGCCATATTGCAGAGATGTGTCGAGAAACTTAACCTAACCCACTTTTTCAAATTTCGGCAACATCGGACAATAAATTCGCCGTTTATGGCCTCAAAACCTTAAATCGAGAGATCGGTCTATATGGCAATTATATGCAAATCTAGACCGATATTTGCCAAATTGAAGAAGGATGTCAAAGGGCCTAACGCAACTCACTGTCCCAAATTTCAGCAAAATCAGATAATAAATGTGGCATTTTTGGGCCTAAGACCCTAAATCGGCGATTCGGTTTATATGACAGCTATACCAAAATCTGCGGAAAAGACGTTTCTCCTATCTCCTTTTCTCCCGATACCTCTCCTTCATCTGGCGCTTTGCTGATTGCAGGGTTGCTCTATATGTAGCGTTCTTGGCTTCAGTAGCATTTCGACAATCTTGGTTGTATCATGGGTTTCTTGGAGGAGGCTCCCGGTACCCGAGTACGGATTTAGCGGCATTTTCCATGGAGTGGGCAATATTTTGCCACTGCCCCACTATATCATCGGAACAAGGATTGCTTTCATCAAGCAGTTGGGTCAGTCTAGTGGAGAATGAAGCTGTCATCTATTGTGTTTGCAACTTTTCAATGTCCAGCTTCCATGCAGTGTCAGAACGTACTTTCTTCGTCATGGCGAGGAGAAAGTTACCATTTAGATATAGATATAGCTGCCATATAGACCGATCTGCCGATAAAGGGACTGAAGCCCATAAAAGTTCTATTTATTACCCGATTGCGCTGAAATTTGATATGATGATGAAATTTTATCTTCAACTCACTTAAAAAAAGATTAATCACAAAAGCATTAAGTTATGGAAGAGGAAAAACCTTTCACTCCTTCCCAGAATTTGTTGATTGAAAAAAGGTGTAAAAACCATGGGTACATCTATAAACAATAGGCTCACAAATGCGAACAAAATACCGAGAAAATTGATTAAAAGCTTTCAATTGATTGCAAAATAAAAGAACAATGCAAACACCAGAGCTTGCCAAAAATTTTACAACCAAACTGTCCTTGTATTGCATTATTTTAAAATGCATTTTGTTGCATGGAAACCTGTGGAATCCTCCCTCCTTAATTTGTTTACCACATTGGATACAAAAATTTTCCAAGTCAGACTGATGATAGAAGGCAGAAACAATTTCGTTTCTTAACGTTGTATAATTGTGAAACTCCCTGTCGTTTCGATTGGAAAAAGCCACTTTAAAAGAATTTTCGGTTATAAATTTATCAAAGGACACTGCTCCATTGCTTATTTATATTGCGTTGCCCAAAAAGTAATTGCGGATTTTTCATATAGTCGGCATTGACAAATTTTTTCAACGGCTTGTGACTCTGTAATTGCATTCTTCCTTCTGTCAGTTATCAGCTGTTACTTTTAGCTTGCTTTAGAAAAAAAGTGTAAAAAAAGTATATTTGATTAAAGTTCATTCTAAGTCTTATTAAAAATGCATTTACTTTCTTTTAAAAAATCCGCAATTACTTTTTGGGCAACCCAATAATAATATTTTTTAATTTTTTTATTGTAATAAAAATGTATTTCATCTTTTTTTCAGGTAATACGACGTAAAATTTTTGTAAGTACGCGCTTTTTTAAAACTATATCACTTCGTGCAAAATTTCAGTCAAATCGGATAAAAATTGCGCCATCTAGAGGCTAAAGAAATCAAAACCCCAGATTGGTTTCTATGGCAGCTATATCATTTTATGTACCGATTTAAACCCTACTTCGCACAGTTGTTGAAAGTCATAACGAAACACGTCATGCCGAATTTCAGCCAAATCGAATAGACATTGCGCCCTCTAGTGGCACAAGAAGTCAAGATCCCAGATTGATTTCTATGGCAGCTATATCATTTTATGGACCGATTTAAACCATACTTCTCATATTTGTTGAAAGTCATAACGAAACACGTCATGCTGAATTTCAGCCAAATTGAATAGACATTGCGCCCTCTAGTGTCACAAGAAGTCAAGATCCCAGATCGGTTTATATGGCAGCTATATGAGGTTATAGACCGATTTAAACCATACTTGTCACAGATGTTGGAAGTCAGAACGAAACACGTCATGCTGCATTTCAGCAAAATCGGATAAAAATTGCGCCCTCTGGTGGCACAAGAAGTCGACATCCCAGATCGGTTTATATGGCAGCTATATGAGGTTATAGACCGATTTGAACCATACTTGGCACAGTTGTTGGAAAACATAACAAAACACTTCTTGCAAAATTTTAACTAAATCGGATAAGAACTGCGCCCTCTTGTGGCCCTAGAAGTCAAGATTCCAGATCGGTTTATATCGCAGCTATATCAGGTTATGGACCGATTTGAACCATACTTAGCACAGTTGTTGGAAGTCATTTCAAAACATGTCATGCATATTTTCAGCTCTATAGGCTCAAGAAGTCGAGATCCAAGATCGGTTTATATGGCAGCTATATCAGGTTATCGACCGATTTAAGCCATACTTCGCACAGTTTTTGAAAGTCATAACAAAACACTTCATACTAAATTTCAGCCAAATCTGGTAAGAATTGCGCGCTCTAGATGCTCTAGATGTCAAGATCCAAGATCGGTGTAATGGCAGCTTTATCAAAACATGAACCGATTTGGCCCATTTACAATCCTAACTAACCTACACTGATAAGAAGTATTTGTGCAAAATTTCAAGCGACTAGCTTTACCCCTTCGAAAGTAAGCGTACTTTCGACAGACAGGCAGACGGACGGACGGACAGACAGACGAACATGCCTCGATCGGCTTAAAATATCATGATGATCAAGAATATATATAATTTATGGGGTCTTAAACGAATATTTCGAGTTGTTACAAACAGAATGACGAAATTAGTATACCCCCATCCTATGGTGGAGGTTATAAAAATCGGTTATACCACAGTGGTGGTGCAGGGTATACGGTACCACCACTGTGGTTTAAGATATTATGGATTTGTGCATTTGTTTGCAACGCTAAGAAGGAGAAGAGCTAGACCCATTGATAAATATACGGATCGGCTAAGAATCACAGCATGATTCGATGTAGCTATGTCCGTCTGTCCGTCCGTCCGTCTGTCTTTCTGTCCATATATTCTTGTAATCAAGGTACAGATCGCATTTGTTGTTGTTCGATTTTCACAAAATTTTGCATAAGTGTCTTTTTTGGTCCAAGCACGAACGCTATTGATTTGAAAAAAAATATCGGTCCAGATTTAGATATAGCTCCCATATATATCTTTCATCCGATATGCCCTTTTAGAGCTGTACGAGCCGCAATTTTGGTGCGATCTCTACCAAATTAAGCATGAAATGCTTCATGTGACTTCCCAATATGTGTGCCAAATTTCATCAAAATCGGTCCAGATTTTGATATAGCTCCCACATATAACTTTCGTCCGATTTGACCTATAAAGGCTGTAGGAGGCACAATTTTGGTCCGATCTTTACAAAATTTGGCATGGAGCGTTTTATTCAACGTCTTCATATGTGTGCAAAGGTTCATAAAAATCGGTCCAGATTTAGATATAGCTCCCATATATATCTTTCATCCGATATGGTCTTTAAAGGCTGTAGAAGGCACAATTTTGGTCCGATCTTTACAAAATTTGGCACGAAGTGCTTTATGTGACGTCTCAATTTGTGTGCAAAATTTCATCGTAATCGGATCAGATTTATATATAGCTCCCATATATATCTTTCATCCGATATGGCTTTTTAAGGCTGTAGCAGGTACAATTTTGGTCCGATCTTTACAAAATTTGGTATGGAGCGTTTCATTCAACGTCCTCATATGTGTGCAAAGTTTCATAAAAATCGGTCCATCTACAAAATTTTTCATGAGATGGTTTAATTGACATCTCAATACGTGTGCAAAATTTCATCAAAATCGATCTAGATAAAACTCCCATATATATCTTTTATGCGTTTCGACTTTTAAGGCTGTAGAGCGACAATTTTCGTACAATCTTAAGAAAATCGTATAAGGTTCTATTCGATATTTTAATAGGCATGCAAAATTAAAGTCTGACTAAATTTGGATATAAGTGCTATTACGTATACTCGGTGGTGTAGGGTATTATATAGTCGGCTCCGCCCGACTTTTGCCTTTCCTAACAGTTTTTTTTAAATTTCCCCCATAAGGGAATCATGGAAATTGGTGTCCAAAATTTTGGGATTTCCACTTTTTCAGTTTTATTTGAACAAAATTTTTCCCACAAATTTGCAGCGCTATGGTTATTCTTCTAAAAGTGACACCTGATTTAGGTAAAGTAAATTCATTAGAATTCACTAAAAGCCCAACAACTATTACACCATTTCCATCATCCTCCCACCTTGAATCAATTTCAAATCGCTGCTATTGTTGTGTCATATCAATCCTTGTTTAATTTATAGATTGTCAACAATGGTATCATCTGTCATTATCTACCATGTGAGCACTTAATCCAATGCGATATTGACAATGTGTCGAAAATTTTCAAGAATGAAAGGTCAATGACGTGCACAGCGGTGGGAGGCAATTAAATGGTATCACAAATCACTTAAAATGTCCAAAATATGAAGTGACAAAGAAAATCCACGGCTTTGATGGTGCAAAGCATATTAAGGGCAGATTTGGCGATGACGATGATAGAGATGATGATGATGATGATGACAACAATGTGATATGATGCTGATACCAATGCCCCTGGGACAAAGGATGAGATTTCAGTTCAAACATTCGTAACAGGGGTCTGTCATCTTTCTTTAGCTATTGTTGACGTTGTAAACTAAGCACGCGTTTCAACCAAATTCTGTTTTAACCATTGAAGGCCACTCCTAGGGACAAGTTAGCTCACATTAAAGAGACCGATGATTCGGGGAGAAAAAGCTTAGAAATTTATGCATTTATTTTTATTTTTAAGCCAACTGTGCCTTATGGCCCATAAATTTTTGTTGAAATTTTGTAGTCACCACAAATACCAGTTATACGGGGGGCTAACGATATTGATTTCGATTCGAAAATACACAAAAACAAAACATTAATAACAGAAATCGTAAACAGATTTTCTTGCTTAAAAGGCCAAACATTTCATTAAAAAGGTTCACCCAACTGCAGTGTATTTTCGGTGGGGGAGGTGTGTGGTAGCATGGGAAAAAATATTTTTAGCTTCCTCGGCATATCAACCACAGCTTTTTGTTTTCCTTTTGTATATAAAATATTGAACATTAAAATTTTATGAAGTCCATTATAAGATGGAACAAAGGATGTCTTAAACATAGCCCACAAAACGAATATCTTAACAATTCTCTTCTTTGGAACGGAAATAATTTGATTTGGAGCATTTTAATAGGTCATAACTAATGTTAAGGATTTTTTGTTTGGTTTTTTTTATGTAGGCGCAGATGAGCTTCTAACAAAGTTTGGAGACTAACAGAATGGTGGTTGCAATTGATAGGGGAGCCCCTAAAGAAAGGGATAAAAGAATGTTTTAAAAATAGAATATTCCAGGCTTTTTCGACAGACCCTTTAGAATACTGTGCTAAGAAAAAATCAGAAAAAAGGAAATTTTTACAGTACTTTACAATTTTTTTCATATTTAAATATTCTATTGGTTTGCCCAAAAAGTAATTTTATATAGTCGGCGTTGACAAATTTTTTCACAGCTTGTGACTCTGTACTTGCATTCTTTCTTCTGTCAGTTATCAGCTGTTACTTTTAGCTTGCTTTCGAAAAATAAAAAGTTTTATTAAAAATGCATTTACTTTCTTTTAAAAAATCCGCAATTACTTTTTGGGCAACCCAATAATTGAATAACTTTAGAAGGTCAGGCATGTAAGGCAAACAAAGTATAATTGATACGAATTGCTATGCCTCTGGAGCTATATCAGGTTATGCACCGATTCGGACCATACTTGGCTTCGATCTTGGCAGCTATATCAAGTTATGAACCGATTTGGACCAAACTTGGCACAGTTGTTGGAAGTCATAGCAAGAGACCTAGTACGAAATTTCCAAATCGGATAAGAATTGCAACATCTAGAGGCTCAAGAACTAAAGATCCTGGATCCTGTCCCAAATTTCGGCAACATCGGACAATAAATGTGCCTTTTATGGGCCCAAAATCTTAAATCAAGCGATTGGTCTATATGACTGCTATATGAAAATCTTCATCGATCTATGCCAAATTGCACAAGTATGTCGAGGGGCTTAACTTAACTCACTGTCCCAAATTTCGGCGACATCGGACAACAAATGCGCCTTTTATCTGCCCAAAACCTTAAATCGAGGGATCGGTCTATATGACAGCTATTTTCAAATCTAGGACGATCAGGGCCAAATAAAGGAAGATGCCGAATGTCCAAGATTATAAGGTCAGAAATGAATATTTCGATATGTTGCAAACGGAATGACAAAATGAATATACCCCCATCCTTCGGTGAGGGTATAGTCCGATTCGGGGCTCAAGAAGCGAAATCGGAAGATCGGTTCATATGGCAGCTGTGTCAAGCTATAGATTGATTAAGACCATATTGCACACGTATGATGAAGGCCATGGGAGGAATCGTTATACAAAATTTGTGCCAAATCGGATGAGAATTGCGCCCTCTAGAGGCTCAAGAAGTCAAGACCCAAGATCGGTTTATATGGCAGCTATATCAGGTTATAAACCGATTTCACCTATACTTAGCGCAGTTATTGGAAGTGACATCAAAACACTATGTGCAAAATTTCAGTCAAATCGGATGAGAATTGCGCCCTCTAGAGGCTCAAGAAGTCAAGACCCAAGATCGGTTTATATGGCAGCTATATCAGGTTATAGACCGATCAGGACCATACTAAGCACAGTTATTGGAAGTGATATCAAAACACTGTGTGCGAAATTTCAGTCAAATTGGACGAGAATTGCGCCCTCAAGAAGTCAAGACCCAAGATCGGTTTGTATGGCAGTTATATCAAAACATGGATCGATTTGGCCCTTTTACAATCCCAACCGACCTACACTAATAGGAAGTTTTTCTGCAAAATTTCAAGCGGCTAGCTCTACTCCTTCAAAAGTTAGGGTGCTTTTGACAGCAGACTGACGGACGGGCGGGTGGACGGACAGACGAACGGACATGGCTAGATCGACTTAAAATATCATGAAGGTCAAGAATGTATATACTTTATGGGGTCTTAGTTGACTATTTCGAGGAGTTACAAACAGAATGACGAAAGTAGTGTACCCCTATCCTATGGTGGAGGGCATACAAATTTGGCCGGCCGGGGGATTCGGACTGTATGGAGTACTAACTATTTTAGTACAACTACAGTTGAGGGGTTAGTATAACTCCGGTAGTGTAGTAGGCGCACCTACCGATAGGGTAGTTGTAATCGCTTAAGAAGTCAAATCGGGAGATCCGTTTATATAGGAGCTATACCAGGTTACAGAACACCGCAACAAAATTTTAAGCCAAATCGGACAAAAACTGTGGCTTGCAGGTGTTTAAGAAGTCGAACCGTAAAATCTCTTTATATGGGAGCTATCTAATCTGCATGTGATTGCGTCGGATATCTAGAATAGTCTCCAGCGCCCTATGCCAAGACAACATGTTCCCTGAACCTGTTGTATGGTCCCTATGTTGCATCTTTTCTCCAAAGCAGTCCACCAAACAACTGAGGCGTAAGTGAGTATTGGTCTAATCACGTTCCTGTAGAACCAGTAGACTATGCTCGGATATAGGCCACATTTCGGGCCTACTCCCTGTCTCCATAGTACCCAGCATCTGTGAGCCTTCTCGGTACGCTCCGGAATGTGACACTTCAAATTCAGTTTCCTGTCGAAGAACACACCTAACTATTTGACTTTGAACAACTTGAATGGAAAATGTCTTGCCGTTATTCAGGTTTGTCTGAACTCATGCAAAGGCACAAATCGATCAACAGGCATTTATGAACGAAAGCATCTTATTAAACGGTAGATTTTATACCAGAGTTTGTACGCATACCTTGTAAATTTTTCAAAACTTCCAAATTAATAACTCCTCATAACTGTTGTATCTGTAACAAAAATCATCCACAACAGGTAGCCAACGGAAAACACACATCAATACCAAATGCCCTTTCTTTTTCCTCCATAAATTTAATGTAAATGGAGTGGCTTAAAAACAAAAACTCGAAGAGCAGATCAACATATGGTAATTCCAAATGAGGTTCACTTCACTTAATTGTTAATAAAAATCGATTTCTATGATCAATATCTCATTGTGTTTATAGGTTATGTGGCTTTTCGTGAAAGTTATAAGACTTGAAAATTGTTTCCGTTTTGGATTTGTATGGTTAAAAAACTACGCAAAATTTAAATTTTTTAACTAAAATATAATTTAAAAGTGGTTTGTGCGAGACCTTTTTTTAAATTTAAACTGAATAACCATTATTTAAGTCATTAATAGGCAAAATTTCATTCATTCAGGAAATAATTATTAAGAAAAATAATAAAAAAGTCATCACCCTAATATATATACTTAGTTGGGTCTCAGATCTATACTTCGATGTGTTGCAAACGGAATGATGCAATAAATATACCCCCATCCTATTGTGGAGGGTATAAAGTATACTTTATAATTGCCGTCTAAAAAATCCTAAAAGTATGCTTTAAAAAATATTATAATTGCCAAGTGAACCCCACTTATACATATTAAATATTTTAATCGTATAATAGACTAAAAAAAACCATTTTGCATATTTGCTGGTCATACCTCTAAGAAGGATATCCCGTTTTTATTTACTCTTACATTAGGCAATGCCCCTGTTTAATGCTTATGATTTTTTTTTTTTTTTCTTAATTCACTTTAGTATATTTTTTTTGTTCTGTGAAGCACTGTCCCCTTGGTACAAATTGCCTTGGGAGGTGGGCAAATTAAAATTTATGTCATCAAATAAATGTTAAATTAAACACAATTGTAGCATTTACAAAATGCAAAATCCACCAGGAATATGATGAAGTCCTGTGGCGATGAAAATTGAAATAAAATATGAGGCAAGTCACAAAAGAAGAACACAAATCTTTTTTAAGTGCTCCAAATTAAAATCGTTGTGAAATGAGGCAAGGCTCTTAAAGTGTCATGTTACCTAAAGGAAACCAATACATTTATGATGGAATTATAATTTTGCCTTTAAGGGCGTAAGAAATGCCATAAGAAATGATTTGGGTGTGCTACAGGGTGACATTGAAAGCATTTTATATTTGTTTTGGCTTCATTCTAAGTCGATTTAGTCATGTCCGTCCGTCTGACCGTCTGCCCTACCATTTGTCGAAAATTTTGCACAACTAATTCCCATAAGTGTAGGGTGTTTTGGGGGGGGGGGGGAATTCTCATCCCACAAGCGTGCCAACAAGTAAAAGCGTGCCAAGTTTGGCCTGGCCGAATCTTGGGAACCCACCACCATGGATTCTGCTAAAATATGGGAGCTTTATCTGGTTATAGACCGATTTGGACCGTACTTGGCACAGTTGTTGAGAGTCATAACAGAACAATATGTGCAAATTTTCAGCCAAATTGGACAAAAATTTCGGCTTCCAGGGGCTCAAGAAATCAAATCGGGAGATCGGTTTATATGGGAGCTATATCAGGTCATAGACCGATTAAGACCATACTTGGCGCAGTTGTTGAAAGTTATAACAGAATACTATGTATAAAATTTCAGCCAAATTGGATGAACATTTAGGCTTCCAGGATCTCAAGAAGTCAAATCGGAAGATCGGTTTATATGGAACCTATATCAGGTTATAAACTGATTTGGAGCGTGCTTAACATATTTGTTGAGAGTCATGACAGAACACTACATGCAAAATTTCAGCCAGATCGGAAAGAAATTGCGGCTTCCAGGGGCTCAAGAAATCAAATCGAGAGATCGGTTTAGATGGGAGCTATATCCAAATCTGAACCAATATGGCCCATTTGTAATCCCCAATGACCTACATCAATATAAAGTATCTGTGCAAAATTTCATGCGGCTTGCTTTACGCGTTCGACAGCTATCGTGATTTCGACAGACGGACTGACGGACGGACATGGCTGGATCGAATCGGAATGTCGAGACCATCCAGAATATGTATACTTTATGGGGTCGCAGATCATTATTTCGAGGTGTTACATACGGAATGACTAGGTTAATATACCCTCATCCTATGGTGGTGGGTATTACAATCCAAGACGATCTAACCATGTACGTCCGTCTGTCCGTATATCTGTTGCAATTACGCTACAGTTTTTAAAAACCAAGATACTGAGCTGAAACTTCACATAGAGTCGTTTTTTGTCCATGAGCAGGTTAATTTCGAAAATGGGCTACATCGGACTATATCGTGATAAGGTCCCCAAATATAACGATCTGTCGATTTAAGGTCTTAGGCCCCTAAAAGCTACATTTATTGCCTGATTTTACTAAAATTTGGGACAGTTAGTTGTGTTAGGCCCTTCGAGATTATTCTACAATTTGGCCCACATCCGTCCAGATTAGGATATAGCTGCCATATAGACCGTTCTCTCGATTAAGGGTTTTGGTTTACATACATACCCGAGAAGGTGGGTATCCAAAGTTCGGCTCGACCCAAGTTACTGCCTTTTTATACCCACCACCATAGGATCAGAGTATACTAATCTAGTCATTCCATTTAACGCTCCGAAATATTGATCTGCGACCCCATAAAGTATGTACATCCTGCATCCTCTCGGTATTGTGATTCGAACTAGCCATGTCCGTCCTTCCGTCCGTCTGTCTAAATCACGATAGGTATCGAACGCGTAAAGCTAGCCGCTTTACGTTGCCTCTAAGGTCTTCTGAGATGATATCCTCTCGAAGCCTTTGTACAAAATTTCTTCCAAACCGGATGAGAATTGCGCCCTCTATTGGCTCAAGGAGTCAAGATTCAAGATCGGTTTATATGACATCTATGCCAGATTATGAACCGATTTAAATCATATTATCATACTTTACACAATTGTTGGAAGTGATACCAAAACACTACATGCAAAATTTCAGTCAAATCGGACGATAATTGCGCCCTCTAGAGGCTCAAGAAGTCAAGACCCAAGATCGGTTTATATGGCAGCTATATCAAAACATGGACCGACTTGAACCATACTAAGTGAAGTTGTTGGAAGTGATACCAAAATACCACGTGCAAAATTTCAGTCAAATCGGACGAGAATTGCGCCCTCTAGAGGCTCAAAAAGTGAAGACACAAGATCGGTTTATATGGCAGCTATATCAAAACATGGACCGATTTGGCCCATTTGCAATCCCAACAGACCTACACTTATAAATAGTATTTGTGCAAAATTGCAAGCGGCTAGCTTTACTCCTTTGAAAGTTAGCGTGTTTGTGACAGAGAGACGGACGGACGGACAGACGGATGGACGGACGGACGGACAGACGGACGGACGGACAGACGGACGGACGGACAGACAGACGGACGGACAGACGGACGGACGGACGGACGGACGGACGGACAGACGGACGGACGGACAGACGGACAGACGGACGGACAGATGGACGGTCAGACGGACGGACAGACGGACGGACTGATATGGCTAGAACGACTTAAAATTACATGACGATTAGGAATAAGTTTATTTTATGGGGTCTCAAACGCATATTTCGAGGTGTTAAAAACAGAATGACGAAATTGGTATACCCCCATCCTATGGTGGAGGGTAAAAGAATGAATTTGTGTTTGTTTGTTCTGTATAGAGTCAAAAATGGCTAAACCGATGACCTTGAAATTTTCTCAGATTGTGTAGGTTGATCTGGAAGGAAACATAGGCTATATAATTTTTTTTTATATCGGAAAGGGGAGGCGGACCCTCCCCCTTACTCCAAAAGTACTACCCAAAAAGAAAAGTGGACCTATCGGGACAATATGAGACTCAAATGAAAGGTTTTCAATAGTAGAGTGCGAATTTTATATTAAAAATTGTCTCCAAGTAACTGAAGGACCGGCCCAACGCCAAAACTCCCTAAAATAGGTTTATTGGACAATCATGACAATATGGGACTCAAATGAAAGGTATTTTTTTTTTTTGATTTCGGAAAGGGGCGGACTCTCCCCCTTTACCCAAAAATACCACCCACAATCAAAAGTGGACCGATCGGGACAATATGGGTATCAAATGAATAGTATTGGAGTGTAGAATACGAATATGGTACTTAAATTCGGGTCTAAGGGGAAATAGGCTCTATTATTTTTTTTGATTTCGGAAGGGAGCGGACTCTCCCCCGTTACCCAAAAATACCACCCACAATCAAAAGTGGACCGATCGGGACAATATGGTTATGAATGAATGGTATTGAAAAGTAGAATACGAATATGGTACTTAAATTTGGGTCTAAGTACCCATCGGGCCGCCCCAACCCCAAAATTCCCCAAACAGACATATTGGGCGTCCATGTCGATATGAGCCTTAAATGAAAGGTATTCGAGAGTACATTATGAATCAGGCAAACAAAAGCTGATCGAAGTATAGAGGGTCACCCTACCTTCCAAAAACGCCTCAATAGGCATATGACCCATCATGACTATATGGGACTCGATTTGATTGTTTGTTCCGTAGAATCAAAAACGGCTGAACCGATTTTCTTAAAATTCTCACAGATTGTTTATGTTTTGTCTGGAAGGAAACATAGGCTATATAATTTTTTTAATATCGGAAGGGGAACGGACCCTCCCCCTTACCCTAAAAATGCCATCTAAAACCAAAAGTGAACCGATAGGCACAATATTGGTATCAAATGAAAGGTTTTGGAGACTAGAAAACCGATTATAGTATTAAAATTTGGGTCCAAGTACCACGAGGGCAGTCCCAACCCAAAAACATCTCTAAACAGTTATATTCGAAGTTCATGTCGATATGGGACTCAAATAAAAAGTATTCAACAGTAGATTACAAATATGGCATACAAAATTAGGTCCAGGTAATGGGAGGTCGCTCCGCCCCCAAATGCCCCCAAATGGGCATATTAGCCGACTATGTCTATATGGGACTTAAATGAAAGGTATTTGCGAGTAGATACGACATTCAAAGTTGCCTTCAAGTCTGGGTGGCGCTTTTCCTTCCAAAAATAAGTCAAATAGTCATGAAATAAGTCCTGTCATGATTCGCACTTGCTGATGGTTATATTTTCTGTATAAAACTCAAAGAAGCGTATTTTCTGCTTCACAAAAAAAAATTCATGCTTCTGTGCCATATGCTAAAATGGAAAACATAAATTTTGTTTTATATTAAGGTATGGCGGATCCCTTTATTTAATTCATAGGTGATTTTTCCTACGTTCCACATGACCAAGCAGAAATTCTTATAAAACATTCTGCATAGATTGGCTTTCGCACATAACATTTGGCATGTTCACATTCATAAAACATTTCCATCTGGAATTTCAATTGAATTTGTCAGAATAACACCTCATCTTCAACATTTCCCTGCCATCCGCCTTTGAGTTGTAGAAGATGAGTAATAGAACCTTTTTGATACATTTTAGGGTAATGTAATCGAAAAAAAATGTTGCTATTTCAGTATCATCGTTTCAGTTTGTGAAATGGAAACAAAAGTTATTATTTGCCTGTGCCTGGTTGGTTCAATTCTGCTAGGCACAGCAGAAGGGCTAGATATATGATTACACTCCACGAACAATACAACAAAAAAAAAAAAAATGTATTATGGCGGAAAAGGAAATAAATTGAATGAAATGCTTGTATTTTGTTCACATAAAGGCAAGAGAGCATAGCAGAAAACCAAATGTGCTGTATTCACTTATGGTGGCATGATGCAGTGGTATTAGGGTTTTGAATTTTCATTCATAAACAAAACACCTGATCTAATAAAGTTAAATTGAAATTGTTTTAGGCAAAATAAAGTAATTGGCATTATTTTTTTTGAGGACTCAGATTGAAATTTGGAGGGCGTGGCAAATAATTGGGTTTTGTTTGCGCTCAAATGCAATTGAGTTAATTCATTAGCTTGAGACACGAATAAAAAAACTACAGAACAGAAAATGAAAGAAGTAAAAACATTCTTAGTTCGGCTGGGACGAACCTTAAATACAAATTTCTTTACCCGGTATCTCTTTATAGGCATACAAAATGTAATGGATAACAAGTAAAAGCGTGCTAAGTTCGACAGGGCCGAATCTTATATACCCTCCGCCATGGATCGCATTTGTCGAGTTCTTTTCCCGGCGTCTCTTCTGAGGCAAAAAAGGATATAAGGAAAGATTTGCTCTGCTATTAGAGCGATATCAAGATATGATCCGGTTTGGACCACAATTAAATTATATGTTGGAGACCTGTGTAAAATGTCTAGAAATTCGAATAAGAATTGCGACCTTTGGGGGCTCAAGAAGTAAAATAGAGAGATCGATTTATATGGGAGCTGTATCAGGCTATAGATCGATTCAGACCATATTAAACACGAATGTTGATGGCCAAGAGAGGATCCGTCGTACAAAATTTCAGGCAAATCGGATAATATTTGCGACCTCTAGAGGCTCAAGATGTTAAGATCCCAGATCGGTTTATATGGCAGCAATATAAGGTTATGAACCGATTTGAACTTTATTTGACACAGTTATTGAAAGTAAAAATAAAATACGTCATGTAAAATTTCAGCCAAATTAGATAGGAATTACGCCCTCTAGAGGCTCAAAAAGTCAAGACTCAAGATCGGTTTATAGGACAGCTATATCAGGTTATAAGCCGTTTTGAACCATACTTGGTTCAGTTGTTAGATATCATAACAAAACTCGTCGTGCAAAATTTCAGCCAAAGCGGATAAGAATTGCGCCCTCTAGAGACTCAAGAAGTCAAGACCCAAGATCGGTTTATATGACAGCTATATCAGCTTATGAACCGATTTGAACCTAGTTTAGCACAGTCGTTGGATATCATAACAAAACACGTCGTTCAAAATTTCTTTAGAATCGGATAAGAATTGCGCACTCTAGAGGCTCAAGAATTCAAGACCCAAGATCGGTTTATATGGCAGCTATATCAGATTATAGACGGATTCCAACCATACTTGGCACAGTTGTTGGATATCATAACAAAACACGACGTGCAAAATTTCATTTCATTCGGATAAGTATTGCGCACTCTAGAGGCTCAAAAAGTCAAGACCCAAGATCGGTTTACATGGCAACTATATCAAAACATGTGGCAACATATGGCTCATTTACAATACCAACCGACCTACACTAATAAGACGTATTTGTGCATAATTTCAAGCGGCTAGCTTCACTCCTTCGGAAGTTAGCGTGCTTTCGACAGACAGACGGACGGAAATGACTAGATCGACATAAAATGTCACGACGATCAAGAATATATATACTTTATGGGGTCTCAGACAAATATTTCTAGTAGTTACAAACAGAATGACGAAACTAGTATACCCCCATCCTATGGTGGAGGGTATAAAAATTGCCATGCTATTGGAGCTATATCAGGTTATAGACCGATACCATATCATACTTGGTTTGGAAAGTGGAAGTCAAAGTGCAAGTGACTGTCATATAGGGGCTCAAGATGGGCCACCGTAGCTCAGAGGTTAGCATGTCCGCATTTATGGCAAGTTGTTCGGACTCGGCCCTAAAAAGGAGGCCCTTTTTTCATTGAGGACACCAAACTTTGATGTGTGAGAAGTTTGCCCTGTTCCTTATGAAATATTCAAAGATCGGTACGGTCCATTTACAATCCAAACCAATGTACACTAATAGGAAGGATTTGTGCGTAGGCGTGTGGTAGGCGTGCTTTCCACAGGCAGACAGACTTACTGACGAACGGACATGCCTAAATCGACTCAGAATGTCGAGACAATCAAGAATATATACATTACTGGAATCAAAGTCTCTGTGGTCCAAAAGGAATGGCAAAATTAGTATATCCCCATCCTATAGAGTAGTATAGGCATTTTTATGCCAGTACTAAATTTGAAGATGATTCTAAAATTGAAGATGACATGGACGGACAGATGGATGGACAGACAGACAGACGAACATAGCTATTTCGAATCAGAGTGATTCTGAGTCGATTCGTTCAGTTACTAATGGGTCCATTTCTCTTCCTTCTGCATGTTACAAACAAATGCAATCAGTTATAATACTATGTATAGCAGTAGTGGTAAAGGGTATGACAAGCAATCAATGACTGTTTATTTGCTTGTTTAAATGTCGTTTTATTTGTTTGTGTGTTCCCTATAGACTCAAATATGATTTTTATACCCTGCGCCACCACTGTGGTACAGGTTATTATAGATTTGTGCAATTGTTTGCAACGCTAGGAAGGAGAAGAGCTAGACCCATCGATTAGAATACGGATCGGCTTAGAATCATTTCCTGATTCGATTTAGCGATATCCGTCTGTCCGTCCGTCTGTGTCGTCTGTTTGCCTGTCCATGTATTTTTGTAATCATTTGTTGCCCGATTTTCACAAAATTTTGCACAAGTGGCTTTTTTGGTCCAGGGACGAACACTATTGATTTTGAAAAAATCGGTCCAGATTTAGATATAGCTCCCATATATATCTTTCATCCGATATGCCCTTTTAAAGCTGTAGTAGCCACAATTTTGGTCCCATCCTTACAAAATTTGGCACTCTCCTCCTACCCTAATTTACAAAAATTAGGGTAGGAGGACTCTCTCCTACCCTAATTTACAAAAACGACAGATCTTAGAGATAGGTTGGGCGATTACGTGAAATTTTCTTTGCACTCTTATCTATATGTGGTATCCAAATTTGTGTTGGGGTGCCTGTGGAGGCGGCTCCAGAGCTCGTTCGATTTGTGTCGTCGTTTCTCAGAAATTGCACTGCTCGAGTTGTTGTAGATGGGCTTTTATTCAAGAGCCCATTGACGCAGGTGTGCCGCAAGGCTCTGTCATTTTCCCTTCCCTTTTTATACCCACCACAAGAGGATGGGGGTATACAAATCTAGTGATTCCGTTTGAAACACCTCTAAATATTGATCTAGGACCCCATAAATTATATATTCTTGATCGTCTCCACATTTTGATTCGAACTAGCCATGTCTGTCCGTCTGTCGAAATCTCGATAGCGGTCGAACGCATAAAGCAAGCCGCTTGACATTTTGCACAGATACTAAATATTGATGTATGCCATTGGGGATTGCAAAGGGGCTATATCGGTTCAGATTTGGATATAGCTCCCATATAAACCGATCTCCCGATTTGACGTCTTGAGCCCTTGGAATCAAAAAAATTGTTTTTT
Source organism: Stomoxys calcitrans (assembly GCF_963082655.1). Classification (NCBI taxonomy): domain Eukaryota; kingdom Metazoa; phylum Arthropoda; class Insecta; order Diptera; family Muscidae; genus Stomoxys; species Stomoxys calcitrans. The sequence goes on from NC_081554.1 coordinate 24,223,791, forward strand.
TGAAATTTTACAGGCGGTGTTCTATTATGACTTTCAACAACTGTGCTCAGTACGTTCTAAATCGGTTTATAACCTGATATGGCTCCCACATAAACCGATCTCCCGGTTTGATTTATTGAGCCCTTACTGACATAGCTCCCATATAAACCGATCTCCCGATTCGACCTCTTGAGCCCATGGAAACTGCAATTTCGTCCGATTTGGCTGAAATTGTGCACATTGTGTTCTGTTATAATTTCCAATAACTGTGCCTAGTACGGTCCAAATAAGTCAAGAACTTAATTTAACTCATATATAAACCGATCTCTGGATTTGACTTCTTGAGCCCCTGGAAGCCTCAATTTTCATACGATTTGGTGAAATTTTGCACATTGTTTTCTGTTATGAATTTCAACAACTGTGCTTAGTACGACCCAAATCGGTCAGGAACATGATATAGCTCCCATATAAACCGATCTCCGGATCTGACTTCTTGAGCCCTTACAAGCCGCGATTTTTATCCGATTGGCTGAAATTTTGCACATTGTGTTCTGTTACGAATTTCAACAACTGTGCTTAGTATGACCCAATTCGGTCTTTACACAGATATAACTCCCATATTTTAACAGAATTCGTGGTGGTGAGTTCCCAAGATTCGGTCCGGCCGAACTTAGCTCGCTTTTACTTGTTTTTATCTGAGCCCTATACCGTTACGGCATTTCACCCAATGTGGATATCATATTGATACTCTACTCCAAAATGTCTTTCATATGAGCCTTATATTGCCATGGTCGTAAAATATGACAGTTATGGACTGTTTTTGGGGCTGAGGTGAACTCCCATATATAAAACTAGTGCTCTAGTCTTAAATACCTTTCATTTAAGCCTAATATTGCCATTTTTGGTTCATTTTCATTACGCCTGCGTTGGAGGTGGCCGCGAGGTCTGTGGATTTAGATAGGATAAAGCTCCCATATAAACCAATCTCCCGATTTTACTTTTTGAGCCCTTACAAGCCGCAATTATTGTCCGATTTGGCTGAGATTTTACAAGTAGTGTTCTGTTATAACTTCCAACAACTATGTTAAGTACGGTTCAAATCTGTTCATAACCTGATATAGCTCCCATATAAACCGATCCCCAGATATGACTTCTTGAGCCCTTTGAAGCCGCAATTTTTATCCGATTGGGCAAACATTTTGCATGTAGTGTTCTTATATAACTTTTAACCACTGTGTCAAGTACGGTCCAAATCGGTCTATAACCTAATATAGCTCCCATATAAACCTATCTCTCGATTTGACTGCGCGAGTCCTTACAAGCCTCAATTTTTTCCGATTTGTCTGAAATTATGCATGCGGTGTTTTATTACGACTTCCAACAACTATACTAAGTTAGGTCCAAATCGGTCTTTAGCCTCATATAGCTCCCATATAGACCGAAATCCCGATTTGATTTCTTGAGTCCTTACAAATCGTTCTCTCGATTTGATTTCTTGAGTCCTAATAGCCGCAATGTGTTCCGCTACAACTCCCAACAACTGTGGCAAGTACGGTCCATATCGGTCTATAACCTGATATAGATCCCGTTCTCCCGATTTCTTGAGCCTTTACAAGTCGTAATTTTTGTCCCATTTAGCTGAAATTTTGCACAAAGTGTTCTGTTACAACTTCCAATAACTGTGCTATGTAAAATCGGCCCATAACCTGATATAGCTGTCATATATACCGATCTGGGATCTTGACTTCTTGAGCCTCTAGCGGGCGCAATTACTATCCAATTTGGCTGAAATTTTGTTTGGCGTGTTTCGTTATGACTTCTAACAACTATGCAAAGTATGGTTGAACTCGGTCCATAACTTGATATAGCTGCCATATAAACCGATCAGGGGTTTTGATTTCTTGAGCCTATAGAGGGCGCTATTCCTATCAGATTTGAATGAAATTTTGCATGACGTATTTTGTTATGACTTCCAACAACTGTGCCAAATATGGACTTCTTCAGCCTCTAGATGGCGCTATTATTATCCGACTTGGCTGAAATTTCATACAACAGCTTCTCCAATGGCCTACAACATACGTGTCAAATATGTTCTAAATTGGCCTATATCCTGATACAGCTCCCATATAATCCGATGTCAGTATTTTACCTCTTGAGGTCCTAAGGAGCGCAATTCTTATTCGGATTGGATGAAATTTTACACAATGGCTTCTACTATGGTCTCCAACTTTCAGCTCAATTATGGTCAGAATCGGAGCATAACCTTTCTTTTACCCTTTGTTAGCGTAAAAAGAGATACCGCTCAAAGAACTTGACAAATGTGATCTATGGTGGAGGGTGTATAATATTCGACCCGGCTGAACTTAGCACGCTTTAACTTGTTTATTTTCTAACTATGCATGTATGTGCCAAAATAACTTGCATTCACTCACATTTGATATACAAAATATATACGTAAACAAACTAAATTGCCAAAAAAAAAAATATATATATATATATATTTTCCTACCCATTGTGTGTGATGCTTGACATGGCTCTTCAAGTCATCAGTATGCAACAAATTCAATTTTGCTAAATTCATTTTCTACCATTGCATGCGAAATTGCCCTACTAAAGCCCAGGAATTTGCCACGATGCTCATCTTCTCGATGCGATGCGAATGAGGCACAGCACTGAAAACGTGCAATTTCAGCAAAAATGTGACTTGTTAGTAATCAGCATTGGTATTTACACAAATTAAATTTTTTTGCTTGCCTTTTTCCTGTTTAAGCTAAAAGGACGACAGTCAGTGTTGCTCCTTTGCGTTTTGCACTCCTTAGCGCGTGAATTTCTAGGCCAAAGTATTTAAGGAATTTGGGACGCATAGCCAAGTTGTGTAGGAGCTGAAGCTGGCGCACAACAAACGCACAAAGTTCAAGTCAATGCAAATGGTATAGAATGAATGGTTCTAGCTGGCACAGAACTTTTGGTCTGTTGAAAAGTTTTGGCTACATTTTGAAATTTCTTTGAATGCAAAAATTAAAAAGCACCAAGAATGCTGCATACTTTTGGGAGCACATAAAGTATAATATAGGGCTAGGAGCATATTTAAATATAACGAAAGAAATTTCTAAAGAAAACATAACACACACTGGTTTTTTCTTACGCTAACAGCAAATGTTACACAAATAGTTTTATAAACTTTTACGCGCTTTTATTTTCGGTAAATATTTGTGGCATTCCGAAAAGTTTGCTAAACTTTAGATAAATGATATTATTTTAAAATGGCTCAAAGAATGTTAAAAAGGAAAGTGGGGGAGCAAAAAGAAAGCAAAGGGAATATATAAGTTTTCAATCAACCGCAGCAACGGCCGAATAATGCCTAGCGGTTGTTGAGGGCAAATGGGACATAAATTGATTTTAAGAACAATTAGGTAAGTGCTGGCATTTAAAATAAATTTTGGAATTCTGGTTTTGAAAAAAAAAAACTATGAATTTATAACAGTGAATGGACTAGGATTAAGGATTTTATAAACACAAACAAGTAAAAAGGCATTAAGTTCAGCCGGGTCGAACTTTGGATGCCCACCACCTCGGGTATATATGTAAACAACATTTCGTCACAATCCGTTGAAAATTGGATAACTTAAGCACCCAAATTCGACACGGTCATTGAGTGGTCTAGTATATATGTCACTATTCAATTTTGTAGAACAAAATATGGGTCTTTTGAGCAGATATGTCCAATTATAAACCGATCTGAACCATATTAAGATCGGATATCTTGAGGCTCAGAAAAATTCACTGTTTCAAATTTTAGCGAAATTGATTAAAAAATAAAGCTTTTATGCTTTAGTCCCCTTATCGGCAGATCGGTCTATATAGTAGCTTTATCTTAATATTGTCCCATATGAACCATATTTAGGTCGGGTGTCAGGAGGCTAAAAATAACTCATTGTTTCAAATTTTAGCGAAATCGGTTAAAATATAAAGCTTTTATGGGCTTCAGACCCTTTATCTGGAGATCGGTCTATATGGACTGATCTAATCCATATTTAGGTCAGATGTTGGGAGGCCTCAATTAACCCACTGCTGCAAATTTCAGCGAAATCGGATAAAAACTAAAGCTTTTATGGCCTTCAGACCCTTTATCGGCAGATCGGTCTATATGACAGCTATTTCTAAATATAGTCCGATCTGAACAATATTTAGATCAAATGTCGGGAGGCTTAAAATAATCCATTGTTGCAAATGTCAGCGAAATCGGGTAATAAATAAAGATTTTGTGGCCTTCAAACCCTTTATCGGCAGATCGGTCTATATGGCAGCTATATCTAAATATAGTCCGATCTGAACCATATTTAAGTTAGATGTTAGGAGGCTCAAAGTAACCCATTGGTTTAAATTTCAGTGAAATCGGGTAATAAATAAAGCTTTTATGGTTTTCAGACCCTTTATCGGGAGATCGGTCTATATGGCAGCTATATCCAAATATAGTCCAATCTGAACCATATTTAGGTTAGATGTTAGGAGGCTCAAAGTAACCCATTGGTTTAAATTTCAGTGAAATCGGGTAATAAATAAAGGTTTTATGGGCTTCAGACCCTTTATCGGTCTATATGGCAGCTATATCTAAATATGGACCGATCTAATCCATATTTGAGTCAATTGTCAGGAAACTTTAAACTACTCATTGTTTCCAATTTCAGCAAAATCGGATGAAAAATAAAGTTTTTATGAACATTAGACTCTTTATCGTTAAATCAGTCTATATAACAGCTATATCCAAATATGGTCCGATTTGGCCCGTTCAAAAACTTAGCCAGCGTGGATCAAAAAGACGTATCAGTGCCAAATTTCACCTCAATATCTAAATTTTTGAAGGCTCTAGAGTGATTACAACGGACGGACGGAAACACGGATAGACAGACAGACGGACAGACACATGGACATCGTTAAATCGTCTTAGATTTTTACAACGATTCGAAATATATATACTTTGTAGGATCGGAAATTGATATTTCGATGTGTTGCAAACGGAATGACAGAATGAACATACCTCCACCCTTCGATGGTGGGTATAAAAAAGGAAGGTGCTTGTATTAACCGGGTTATTCTTAAAATATTCTGCAGTGTCTTTTGTCAAAATTGGAAATTTTTATACCCTCCACCATAGGATGAGGGTATACTAATTTCGTCATTCTGTTTGTAACTCGAAATATTCGTCTAAGACTCCATAAAGTATATATATTCTTGATCGCCATGACATTTTAAGTCGATCTAGCCATGCCCGTCCGTCTGTCCATCCGTCTGTCCATCCGTCTATACGTCCGTCTGTCCGTCCGTCCGTTGCGCCCTCTAGAGGCTCAAGAAGTCAAGACCCCAGATCGGACAGACGGACGGATGGACAGGCGAACAGGCGGACAGACGCCTGTTCGCCTGTCCATCCGTCCGTCTGTCCGATCTGGGGTCTTGACTTCTTGAGCCTCTAGAGGGCGCAATTATTATCCGATTTGGCTGAAATTTAGAACAACAGCTTCTCCTTCTTCTTACCTTAACATACGTGTCAAATATGGTCTGAAACGGTCTATAGTCTGAAACAGCTCCCATATAAACCGATCTCCCTATTTTACTTCTTGAGCCATTAAAGGATGCAGTTCTTATTTGAATTGGCTGAAATTTTATACAATGACTTCTACTATGATCTCCAACATTCAATTCAGTTCGAATCGGATCAAAACTTGTTGTGTATATTATGACGATCCTGATTTTTATGGATATACGTCATACCATCAGGTCACACTATATTCATACCACCCATAATATACTGCTAGCATATATAAAAACCCATATTAAAATGTTCATAAACCCCATGGTTATATTTTAATTGTGATTGCTTAAATAAAAGTTATACAATTCTGCCAGTATTTTTATTCGTGAAGTTTTATTTGCATTTCGAAAACACAAAAAAAACCACATAACTTCAAATAGTCATTACCACATTTCCATTTAAAGTTAACAGCTCGTACCCAAAAATGAAATGAAACGAAGAGAAAGTTCTCGCTCTCTTTTTTTATAATAAATACTCATAAAAAGTAGCATAATTTCAATCATATTTTTAACAACGCCATCTTTATGGCGTTGGTGTATTATGTTAAATTAAACTTGGCAATTTCATCACCATAAATCTCTTATTAGTCCTTTGCTTTTATGAGCCACAGTAGTTTGGCGGCTGTTCCGGACCCCGGATAATTCGTTAGTTTCATTCGGTTGTTTGTTTCTGTTCCTCTTATGCTGGCGGCACACATACGTATAAGTGGACAGACAAAACCCGTCTAAACGTTGTCGACCTCGTTCTTGCGGCTAAAATCCAGAGACTAAGTAAAGGAAATGAAAAAGGTAAATATGACGAAAGAATGTACGAGTATAAAAAATATACGTTTTACGATTTTTAAATGTATGCCGTACAAATTCATGGAATTTTGTATTTGATAACACCCAAAAGTATGCTACGGCCGCTAAAAGTGTTTGAAGCCATCTGCCTTGCAATGGCTTCTGCATGGTCTGTACTCATCAAGCGAAATATTTAGTGGCACAACCGTAAAAATAAACATCAGACAGGAAATAGTGTTAGAAAAGGAGAAAAATTAAAGGATAGCCGAGTGGCTGGGCTGACAGGGTTTTCGAGGGTTGAATGGATTTGCTGAGGGATTTAAATTTTGTCTTTAGATAAAATTTCATTCAAATTTTGTTAAAAAGGAAACGTTTGTCAATATTTTGCACAAAGAGAAACATTTTTGGAAATTTTGTCTATAAAATATCGATGGACATTTTGTCTATAGAGAGAATTTCAGTGAACTTTTGCCTTTAGAGAATCTTTCATTGAAATTTTGTCTTACTATTAATTGTTTTAGAAAAAAAACTCTATTAAATTTTTGTGCTTAAAGAAAACTTAATTGAATTTAGATTTTAGAGAAAATTTCACGGATATATGATTATAACTCGTTAACGCATGACCCTCCAATACTCATTATTTAGAACATTTATATTGAAGCAAAATTCACCAAAAATTTTCCTTCAAAAAAATGTTGGTGAAAATTGAAAAAAAATTTAAATTAAATAAAAAAGTTTTAAAAAATTTTGAAAAAAAAAATTGAAAAAAATTAAAAACAAGTAAAAAGGCGTTAAGTTCGGCCGGGCCGAACTTTGGATACCCACCACCTCGGGTATATATGTAAACCACCTTTCATCAAAATTCGGTAAAAATTTCATACCTTATACTCATATACCTCATACCGATCTGAACTATATACGACACGGATGTCGAAAAGGCGAACATAAGTCACTGTGTCAAATTTCAGTGAAATCGGATTATAAATGCGCCTTTTATGGGGCCAGGACTTTAAATCGAGATATCGGTCTACATGCCAGCTATATCCAAATCTGGACCGATTTGGGCCAAGTTGCATAAACATGTCGAAAAGCCTAACACAAAGCACTGTCCCAAATTTAGGCGAAATCGGACAATAAATGCCTCTTTTATGGGCCCTAAACCTTAAATCGAGAGATCGGTCTATATGGCAGCTGTATACAAATCTGAACCGATCTGGGCAAAATTGAAGAAGGACGTCGAAGAGCCTAACCAAACTCACTGTGTCAAATTTCAGCGACATCGGACAATAAATGCGTCTTTTATGGCCCCAAAACCTAAAACCTAGATAGCGGTCTATATGGTAGCTATATCGAAATCTGGACCGATCTGTGCGATATTGCAGAAGTTCCAAATTTCGGCGACATCGGACAATAAATGAGCATTTTATGGGCCCAAAACCATAAATCAAGAAATCGGTCTATATGGCAGCTATATCCAAATCTGAACCGATCTGGACCAAATTGACAAAGAATGTCGAAGGGCCTAACGCAACTCACTGTCCCAAATTTCAGTGAAATCGGATAATAAATGTGGCTTTTATGGGCCTTAGACCCTAAATCGGAGGATCGATCTATATGGCAGCTATATCCAAATCTGGACCGATCTAAGCCAAATTGACGAAGGATGTCAAATGGCCTAACACAACTCACTGCCCCAAATTTCAACAAAATCGGATAATAAATGTGGCTTTTATTGTGCTAAGACCCTAAATCGGCGGATCGGTCTATATGGGGGCTATACCAAGATATAGTCCGATATAGCCCATCTTCGAACTTACCCTGCTTATGGACAAAAAAAAGAATCTGTGCAAATTTTCAACTCAATATCTCTATTTTTAAAGACTGTAGCGTGATTTCAACAGACAGACGGACAGACGGACGGACATGTCTAGATCGTCTTAGATTTTCACGCTGATCAAGAATATATATACTTTTTAGGGTCGGAAATGGATATTTCAATGTGTTGCAAACGGAATGACAAAAAGAATATACCCCCATCCTTCGGTGGTGGGTATAAAAAGCTTTTAAAAATTTTTATGCTATTACAAAGCAAAAAACACATTTTCTGCCTAACTTTAAAAACAGGGTTTATGTTTTTATACCCTCCTCCATAGGATGGGGGTATACTAATTTCGTCATTCTGTTTGTGAAACCTCGAAATATGCGTCTGAGACCCCCTAAAGTATATATAATTTTAATCGTCATGTCATTTGAAGTCGATCTAGCCATATCTGAGTCAAATCGGTCCATGCCATATAAACCGATCTTGGGTCTTGACTTCTTGAGCCTCTAGAGGGCGCAATTCTCGTCCGATTTGACAAACATTTTGCACGCGGTGTTTTGGTATTATTTCCCACAACTGTGTTAAGTATGATTGAAATCGGTCAATGTTTTGATATGGCTGCCATACAAACCGATCTTGGGTTGCAAATGTGGGACCAAGTTTTTGGGGGTCCACCCTTTCCCCGAAACAACGCCCAAGCAGGACTTATTTACTGACCATGGCACTTTGGGGCTTAAATGAACGGCATTTGAGAGAATAGAATACGAATCTGATATACAGATGTGGGACCAAGTGTTTGGGGGCCGCCCATCCCCAAACACTAAGCCCCAGGGCTTAGTGTTTTGGTGACCACTCCACTCCCCAAATCATCCCTAAATCGGGCATATTTACCGACCATGTCAATGTGGGGCTTAAATGAAAGGTATTGGGGGGGACAGGGCAAGAATTGATACCCACTTTCGGGAACAATTTTCTTTGGGTCTACCCCTTTCCCAAAATACCCCACAAATAGCAATTTTGTACTGACCATGTCAATGTGGGGCTCAAATAAAGGTAATTGGGAGTATTACCCTTTGCTTATGGTAAGGCTATTTTTCTTGTGGTAAGGGTACTAAAACTACCCTTTCCTTATGGTAAGAGTACTAAAACTACACTTTCCTTATATAAAGGGTACTTGAACTACCGTTTTCTTAAACTACAGTTTTCTTATGGAAACGGTTCTAAAACAAACATTTCCGTATGGAAGGGGTACTTAAACTACCCTTTCCTTACGGTAAGGGTACTAAAACTACCTTTTCCTTATAGAAAGTGTACTAAAACTGCCCTTTCCTAACGAAAGGGGTACTAGAACTACCCTCTCTTAATGGAAAGGCTACTTAAATAATTCTGTCTTTATGATAAGGGTACTTAAACTACCCTTTTCTCTTGGCAAGGTTACTTACTAAAACTTTCCTTACCCTTTCTTTTAGAAAGTATTCAAAAACTACCCTTTTTCTTATGGAAAAGTTACTAAAACTGGAAGGGTTACTTAAATTTCCCTCTGCAAATGTAAAGTGTACCAAAGCTACCCTTTCCTTACGGAAATGCTAGTAAAACTACATGCCTAAACTACTTGGAATTGGTACTAAAACTAACCTTTCCTTATGGCCAATTCCTTTGCAATGGAAATATTGGGTTGCCCAAAAAGTAATTGCGGATTTTTTAAAAGAAAGTAAATGCATTTTTAATAAAACTTAGAATAAACTTTAATCAAATATACTTTTACACTTTTTTTCTAATGCAAGCTGAAAGTTACAGCTGATAACTGACAGAAGAAAGAATGCAGTTACAGAGTCACAAGCTGTAAAAAAATTTTTCAACGCCGACTATATGAAAAATCCGCAATTACTTTTTGGGCAACCAATAATATTAGAACTTCCTTTTCGCAACTTGCGTGTACTAAGGCAATCATTTATAACATCCACCATAGGATCGGGGTATACTAATTTCCTCATTTTGCTTGTAACCCCTCGAAATAATCGTCTAAAGAATCGTCATTACATTTTAAGTCGATCTAGCCATGTCCGTCCGTCCGTCTATCGATCTATCCGTCTGACTGTCAACAGTACACTAACTTTCGAAGCAGTAAATCTAGCTGCTTGAAATGTTTCACAAATACTTCTTATTACCGTAGATCGGTTGGGATTATAATTGGGCCATATCGGACCATGTGTTGATATAGCTGCCATATAAACCGATCTGAGATCTTGACTTCTTGAGGCTCTAGAAGGCGCAATTCTTACGCGATTTGGCTGAAATTTAGCTTGAAGTGTTTTGTTATGACTGCCAATAACTGTGCTAAATATGTTTCAAATCGGTCCATAACCAGATATAGCTACCATATAAACCAACCTTGAGTGTTGACTTTTTGAGCTTCTAGAGGGCGCAATATTTATCCGATTTGTCTGAAATTTCGTATGAAGTGGTTTGGTATAACTCTCCAACAACTGTTTTTGGTATGGTCTAAATCAGTCTCTAACCTGATATAGCCGCCATATAAATCGATCTCGCGAGTAGACTACTTGAGCCTCTAGAGGGCGTAATTGTTATCCGATTTGGCTGAAGTTTTGTATGACGTGTTTGGTTATGACTTCCAGTAACTGTGATAAGTATGAGAAAAGTTTATGTTAATATCTAGCAAGTGCTTTCGTTGTTGTTGCAATATGCAAAACTTTTTAATTGAATGCCAGCAGACAGTGTTTGCTGATAACAGCAGCCTAATTTCACTGAAAAGGGTATTCAAGCATCCCTTTCCCAATTTCTGGGATTTTCATTTATGATGTGGAAAACTGTACATGACCTAGTTGTGGCAATACTGTCTTTCTTACCTTTCTATTTTCCACTTTTATGACATAAATTATAAATGTCCTACTTTTTTGGGGGTTTTTAAACTTAATTAAAATTTGGTGTTTCATGGTAAGTTTTTCCTTTATCTCCACAAAAATGTTTATAGTCTTTCACTTAAAGTTGCCGTATGTCAATTCAGAAATGGGCATAAGAATACCAAAAGTTTCTACAACGACTGGTGTTATTACGTCAGATAACAGTGCCACACGGGCAAGTATGAAGGTAAATATTTTTGATATACTCTACTACGCTCGCTGGGGTTTTTGTTAAAGCCATAAAAATTGTAGCACCACACATCGTAAATTTAGAGCTGCAACAAAATGGAAATTAAGAAGGCGGCAAATTAAATTTCAACATAAATTCACTTTGCCAAGTGCTGGTGCTGCTGCTACTACTGCTGTGCAATTCGTCCTCTTTCGGATGCTGCTGACTTTATTTTCTTTTAGTGGCACACTTTTATTTTGTGTCGAGTTTTTCTGTTTTGGCTGGGGTTGCATAATTCATAATAGCACCTGGCATAAAGTTGCTTTAAATGGTATATTTTTTTTTGCACACACACACATATATATGTGTGTATGTGCATATATATGTTATTTTTACCATCAACAATTTGTTTTTCCAGCCCCAAAGTATGCCGTATAGTTTGTTACATTTCTGTTTTTTTTTATGCTGCAATCCACATAAAACCAAGCGCATGGAAGCTGTTTGTGTTTATTTTGTAATTAAAATTATTTAAATGTGGTGGTATAGCTGGTGAGAGATGGTTTACCGTTTTCTTGTTTGTTTCATTATTGTGTTTTTTTCGCGCCCAGAAGTTTTTTTTTAAACGTTTTCGTCCATAAAAAATATGTTGCCATTTAAGCATGTGTTTAACAAATTTCTTTGCCCCCACCATCCTAAATGTATGCTTTATTTTTTTGTACAACACAAAATGACTTTTTTATAGCACATCACATAGGATGTCATTTCATCAAATTTTGTGGCCATATTTTAAAGGGGCTCCTGTAGTTTGCTGCAATAAAACGAACGAATAAGCATTTGTTAAATATTTGAAAAATAAAGCACTGCAAGTTGTGTGTACAAAAAGAATTAATAATTAATTTTACAAGCAACAAATTTTAAATGAAAATACAGAGGATTTATGTTTTTGCAAAAACCAAATGTATGTCAGGTTTTTGGTAATTTTTTTAAGGGGTTTTGTTTGATCAAATATTTCGTTTTATGTTTTGGGTTTATTGCCCGAAAGTAGATTAACTTGGATGCTAGGATAGAAACGTGTCACATCGAAACTATTATTTATATGGGTGCTATTTATAAACATGGCCCGATTTGGGCCATTCACAATCCCAGCCGACAAAACTCTTACTACTTACATCTCGATTCGCTCACATCTTTCCCTTACTTCTCACTCACTTCTTACTACAGTATGGACGTTTCTCCTGTCTTATTTTCCTGTTGATTCATCTTTGACAGGCGCTTTGCATTTCGACATTCCTGATCCTGTCATGGGTTCTTTGTGATATAAATTTTGAAAAGATTTTGCAGCATTTTCCATTGAGTTGGCGTTTCAGAATAGACGTTTCTCCTTTCTTATTTTCCCTGATGGTTCATTTATGCCAGGCGCTTTGCATTTCGACATTTCTGATCCTGTCATGGGTTCTTTGTGACATAAATTGTGTATAGATTTCGCAGAATTTTCCATTGATTTGGTCATGATTTAAATTTATGGTCAGCTTCATTGAACTGCCAGATCATATGTTTCTCAATAAGCTTAGACGAAGACTAGTGCGCTTTGCTGCAACAAGGTAAACTACTGACTAACTACAAATCTGCAATCCAATGGCAGCCGGTTGTGTGTACCGGCTTGAACCAATGGAGTCATTCATGGGTAAGGGCTGTTACCTGAGTGCACCTGTTCGTCCTTTTTATACCCTACACCACCACTGTGATACAGGGTACCAGAGGGGAAGAGAAACAGACCCATTGATAAGTATACCTATTGACTTACAATCACTTCTTGATTCGACTTAGCTTTGTCCGTCTTTCTCCCATGTTAATTTGTGTACAAACTACAGGTCGCAATTTTGTTTTTCGATCAAGAGACGAAACCTCTTGAAAATTAAAAAAAAAATCGATTCTGATTTGGATATAGTCGTTTGTAGGGAATAAATATAATGTGGTCATTTGAGGACCGATTCTATTGAAATTTGGCAGGAAGAATTTAAACTTGACTCTCGACATTACTGGGGAATTTCATAGAAATCGGTTTAGATTAGAGATGGCTTTCATTCACATATATCGCCTGATTTCCACACCTAAAGCAACGGCAAGTGCATGTATTGATCAATCTTCCCATCTTGTAGGGCAAAATATTGGTCTTTTTGGTAACCATATCCAAATTTAGACCGATCTGAACCATATACGAAACGGATGTCGAAAAGCCTAACATAAGTCACTGCGTAAATTTTGAGCGAAATCAGATTATAAATGTGCCTTTTATGGGGCCCAGACTTTAAATCGAGAGATCGGTCTATATGGTAGCTATATTAAAATCTCAACCGATCTGGTCCAAATTGAAGAAAAATGTCCAAGGGCCTAACACAACTCACTGTCCCAAATTTCAGCAAAATCGGACATTAAATGTGGCTTTTATGGGCTTAAGACCCTACATCGGTGGATCAGTTTATATGACAGCTATATAAAAATCTAGACCGATCTAGGCCAAATTGAAGAAAGATGACGAAGGGTTTCACTTATCTCACTGTCCCAAATTTCGGCGACATCGCCTTTTATTGAGAGATCGGTCTATATGGCAGCTATATCCAAATCTGAACCGATCTGGGCCAAATTGATTAAAGATGTTGTAGAATTTAATTCTAACGCTGATCAAGAATATATATACTTGCTAGGGTCGGAAACGGATATTTCGATGTCTTGCAAACGGAATGACAAAATGAATATACCCCCATCCTTCGGTGGTGGGTATAAAAACAGACTGTGTAAAAAACTTGACATATAGGATCCATAGTGGGGGAGTAGTCAGTTTCCATATTAGCTTAAACCTTAAACGAGCGGGAACCGTTTTTTGGAACCCATCATAGGTCATGTTGGATGATAAACTAAGAGAATTGATGGTATACTGAACTAGTCATTCCATTTTTTACACCTCGAAATATTGAGTTATGTCCCCATCAATATTTCGGATCGTCGTAACATTCTAAGACGATTTAACGATGTCCGTGTGTCTGTCCGTCCGTGTGTTGCAATCACCCTAGAGCCTTTAAAATTTGAGATTTTGTGCTGAAATTTGGCACAGATACATCTTTTTGGTGCTCGCTGGTTAAGTTCTTGAACGGGCCAAATCCGACCATATTTTGATATGGGTGCTATATAGACCGATTTTCCGATAAAGGGTCTAATGCCCATAAAATTTTATTTTTAGCCGATTTTGTTGAAATTTGAAACAGTGAGTAGCTGAAGACTTCCCAACAACTGACCCAAATATGGCTCAGATCGGACTATATTTAGATATAGCTACCATATAGACCGATCTGCCGATAAAGGGTCTGAAGACCATAAAAGCTTTAGTTATTACCCGATTTCGCGAAATTTAAAACATTGGGTTATTTTAAGCTTCCCGACATCTGACAAAAATGAGGTTCAGATCGGACTCTATATAGATGTAGCTGTCATATAGACCGATCTCCCCATAAAGGGTCTGAAGGCCATTGAAGTTTAATTTTTCATCCGATTTCGCTTAAAAATGAAACAGTGAGTTATTTTTAGCCTCTTGGTACCCAACCCAAATATGGTTCAGATCGGAGTATATTTAGATATAGCTGCCATATAAACCGATCTCCAAATACGGGGTCTGAACCCAATAAAAGCATTATTTTTTAACCGATTGCGCTGAAGTATGAATCAGTGAGTAGCTTTGGGCCTTCCAACATAGGAACCAAATATGGTTCAGATCGGACTATATTTAGATATTGCTGCCGTATAGACCGATCTGCCGATAAGGGGTCTGAAGGCCACAAAAGCTTTATTTATTACCCGATTTTGCTGAAATTTAAAACATTAGGTTATTTTGAGCCTCCTGGCATCTGACGTAAATATGGTTCAGATCGGACTATCTTTCATAATCTGGTATAGCTGTCATATAAACCAATCTTGGATTTTGACTTCTTTGGCCAATAGATCGCGCAATTCTCATCCGATTTGGCTGAAATTTTGCACGAGGTATTTTTTTATGACTTCCAATAACTGTGCTAAGTATGGCGTAAATCGGTATAGAATCAGATATAGCTGCCATATAACCGATCTGGGAACTTGACTTCTTGAACCTCTAGAGGGCGCAATTCTCATCCGATTTGGCTGAAATTTTGTACAACGGCTTCTCTCATGACCGCCAACATACTTGTTTAATATAGTCTGAATCGATCAATAGCTTGATACAGCTCCCATATAAACCTATCTCCCCATACCATTTATTTAAGTCGCATATTGATATGGACGACCTATTTGGGTATTTGAACCCAATTTTTAATTCCATATTCGTATTCTTTTCTTCATTACCTTTCATTTGATATCCATGTTGTCTTTATCGGTCCACTTATCATTTTGGGTAGTATTTTTGGGGTAACGGGCAGGGTCCGCCCCTTTCCGATATCAACAAATTATAAAGCATATTTCTTCTTCCCGACCATATTCGTAATCTACTCCCAAATACCTTTCATTTGAGTCTCATATTGTCATGATCGTCAAATAAACCTATTTAAAGGGATTTTGAGGCTGGGGCGGCCCCCCAGGTACTTAGACCTAGCTTTTATTATGTTCGTACTCTACTCTAGAATACGTTTCATTTGAATCCCATATTGTTTCGATGGTTCTACTTTTATTTTTGGGTAGTACTTTTGGGGTAAGGGGGAGGGTCCGCCCCCTTCCGATATCAAAAAAATATATAGCCTATGTTTCCTTCCAGACCAACCTACACAATCTGGGAAAATTTCAAGGTAATCGGTCAGCCGTTTTTGAGTCTGTACGGAACAAACAAACCGAGTCCCATGTATCCATGATTGGCTAATGTGCCCCCTTCCTCCTTCCTGACCATATTCACAATCTACTCCCGAATACCTTCCATTTGAGTACCATATTGTCGTGATAGTTCAAAAAAAACCTATTTTAGGGTGTCTTGGGGTTGGGGTGGCCCCTAGTTACTTGTACCCAATTTTTAATCGGAAGTTCGTACTCTACTCCTGAATACTCTTCATTTGAGTCACATATTGTCCCTCACTTTTATTTTTGGAGAGTATTTCCGATATCAAAAAAATATATAGCCTATGTTTCCTTCCAGACCAACCTACACAATCTGGGAAAATTTCAAGGTAATCGGTCAGCCGTTTTTGAGTCTGTACGGAACAAACAAACCGACAAACAAACACAAATTGCATTTTATATATAAGATTAATATTCGGATATAGCTGCGACATAAAATTTTCCTTTGATTTGTACTTGTTTTGCCTATTTTCCTTTCCAAAAATTTAAAGTTTTGTTAAGAAAATTGAAATTTATTCCCCTAAAATATAAGAAAATCATCCAAGGCCAAACATAACTTTGAACAGGAAATTTACAAGATTTGACATTGTTGGCCTCAAACTTTGTAGTTTGATCCTTGTTTCTGACTGCATAGGTCTTTTTTTTTATTTTGCCCTAGGAACAAATCAATTTACCGACGCAACATGATATTCTAATGTGGCTCTTTGAAAAAAAAAAAAAAAAAATTATATAAAAAACGGATTACCCTATAATGTAGACACTTTTTAAAATCTCCGGCTAACATGCTCATACCAAAACTGTCTTGAGGCCATTTGTCAAATAAGCTTAGGATTGGTTGCCTTGGCAGTATATCGAGAAAAGGCAGTAAAACAGGTTAGGGTATAATTTTTTGTTTGCGCTCATGGTCCTGCCATGGCTTTATCCCTTTTGGCGATTGATATTAACAACCTCGACAAATTTTTTATTGGTTGTAATAACAAGACCATGGCTAACTTAAAAAGTCCAGGGCTGGGAGTAGGGATATGTAAAATTGAAAAACATTTACATAAAATAAAAATGTCATGTTTTTCCTCATTACTTTTGCTTTTTTCCTTCTTTCCCTACACCTTCTGTGCCTTTGATTTTCCAAAAATTTTACCCCTTTAAGAAAAAGGGATGGATATGGCCCAAAACAACCTTTACCCTTTTGTGTGCTCTTTTTTTCGGCTCTAGCATTTTTTTTTTGTTAATAAATACAAATAAAATTAATGCTTTGTTCAACAAATTCTCAACAGCTATTTCTTCATTTAAATTGAACAAATAGCGCATAGAGAGCTCTTAACCCAGGGCGGGCGGTAGCAACGGCTGGGTGCTTCTGAAGGCTATGCGGTCGCAGAGCGTTTGTGTGCTGCTTACATAAATATCTGCTTTATCCTGTTGTTTGTTAATAGAAATGTTATTGGTTAAAACTCGTAAATTGAAAATAGCAAATTCAGAAAGGATTTCATTTTTGGGGTTTTCCCAGCATTTGGGCTTACCCTTTGCCTCACTTAGTTGGCAGAAAAGCAGAAAAGTTAATGAACCTGAATAATTAAAAAGTTCCTCTGTTGTTGTTGTTGTCGTTGTTTTGTGTTAGGCTGTTGTTTCAAACTAATTTAATAACAATTAATTAAGCATTTGAAGTATGAGGAAGCATATTCACTAATTATATGGGTATTATTGGGAACATCCTAGTGAATTTAATATGATTTAATCCCAAAAACCCCTTTTGATAACAGCATTCATAATGAATGACGCCAAGTCGGAAATGGAGGATATAAATCATTTTATGACAGTGGTTGTTGGGAATGGAAATAAATATAATATCTCAAATTCACTTTATTATGTATCTAACTTAAGTAAGAAAATAGTAATAAGGCTATTAAGGGGTGGTCTTAAGGCGTTAAATCGCACGATATAGGGGTCTAATTGACCGGTCCCGAACGTGAAATAAAATGTTCACCAAACTCACCTCTCAATGAGTCCATTGTTAATCGTGCTGTGTGGCACATATCATGCAAGTGAAGCTGTTGAATTTTGGGCAAAACACAATTTGAATATCATCTTACGGTAGCGCTCACCATTCACAGTTACGCATCATCTTTGAAGAAGTACGGACCTATGATGTCACCAGCCCATAAACCGCACCAAGCTGTGTTTTTTATACCCACCACCGAAGAATGGGGGTATATTCATTTTTTCATCCCGTTTGAAACACATCGAAATATCCATTTCCAACCCTATAAAGTACATATATTGTTGATCAGCGTAAAAATTTAAGACGATCCAGACATGTCCGTCCGTCTGTCTGTTGAAATCACGCTACAGTCCTTAAAAGTAGAGATATTGAGCTGAAACTTTGCACAGATTCTTTCTTTGTCCATCAGCAGGTTAAGTTCGAAGATGAGCTATATCGGACTTCATCTTGATATAGCCCCCATATAGACCGATTCGCTGATTTAGGGTCTTAGGCCTATAAAAGCCACATTTATTATCCGGTTTTGCTAAAATTTGGGACAGTGAGTTGTGTTAGGCCCTTCAATATCCTTCGTCAATTTGGACCAGATCGGTTCAGATTTGGATATAGCTGCCATATAGATCGATCCTCCGAATTAGGGTCCATAAGGAGGTTAAGTTCGAAGATGAGCTATATGGGACTTCATCTTGATATCGCCCCCCTATAGACCGATCCGCCGATTTAGGGCCTTAGGTCCATTAAAGCCACATTTATTATCCGATTTTGCCAAAATTTGGGACAGTGAGTTGTGTTAGGCTCTTCGACATCCCTCGTCAATTTGGCTCAGATAAGTCCAGATTTGGATAAAGCTGCCACATAGACCGATCCGCCGATTTAGGGTCTTGGGCCCATAAAAGCCATGTTTATTATCCGATGTCGCCGAAATGTGGGACAAAGTTAAGCCCCTTGACATACACCTGCAATACGGCACAGACCAGTCCAGATTTGGGTATAGCTGCCATATAGACCGATCTCTCGGTTTTAGATTTTGTGGCCATAAAAGGCGCATTTATTGTTCGATGTCGCTGAAATTTAAGACGGTGAGTTTAGTTAGGCCCTTCGACATCTTCCATCAATTTGCCCCAGACCGTTCCACATTTGGATGTAGCTGCCATATAGACCGATTTCTCGATTTAAGGTTTTAGGCCCGTAAAAGGGGCATTTATTGTCCGATGTCGCCGAAATTTGGGACAGTGAGTTAAGTTTAGCTCTTGACATATATCTGCAATATTGCACAGATTGGTCCAGATGTGGTTATAGCTGCCATATAGACTGATATTTCGATGTAAGTTTCTGGAACCATAAAAGTCGCATTTATTGTCCGATTTCGCCCAAATTTGGGTAAGGTGTGCAATTTTCACCGGATTTTGATGAAAGGTGGTTTACTTATACATCCGAGGTGGTGGGTATCCAAAGTTCGGCCCAGCCGAACTTAACGCCTTTTTACTTGTTTTTCTAGGACAGTTTCGAATCAAGGATTAGGATTAGGTATTTCGCCTCCTTCGAAAACTGCAGAGTACAAATGCAAATTTGCCCATAAACATTCCATTAAGGAACCGGGGGAAAATTCTCACATATCAATAAGCATTGTCCGATTCAAGTTTAAGTTCAATAATAAGGGACCTCCTTTCTGTAACCGAGTACTAACGGCGTGAAGCAGTATGACACCTTTTTGGGCAGAAGTTTTTATATGGCTTTGTATCTCACAAATGTCGCCAGCATTAGGAAGGGATAACCAACACCGAAAATGTTTTCCGATGTTCTCACCAGGATTCGACCACAAGCTTTCAGCGTCATAGGCGGACATGCTAACCTTCCATCTACGATTCCCTGTTGCAGAGTGGTCCCTTCCAAAGACAGTAGTCTGATATATGGTATTTTATATTTTACAGTAAAGGACACCTGCTCCGACTTTCGATCTTAGCCTATTTTTCGAAGCCGGCCTCGATAGCTTCCACACACTTTCCATAATCTCGCCGGTCGTCCACAGAAATCTGCTCAAATCAACATGATAACGTCGTCCGTATATACGAGCAGTCTCACACCGTCTCCATTGGGATCCAATAGGACTTCTCTTATCACTAGGTTCAGGAGAATCGGCGTAAATATCACTCCATGAGTCTTTCCTCTTGCCATTCATCTTCTGACCACACTTTATCCCAAGTCCGCATTAATAATCGTGCTGCAAGGCACTTTATTCGTCCACCGGTAGATTATCGGGTGGATACCCGAGGGATCGGCACCCATGAACATACCATTAAGGAACAAAGGCAAACTTTTCACATATCACTGTGTGAAGTCTGGGACCTCCTTTTTGTAGCTCTTTGGTGTGAAGTTTTTCCATGGCATATCACCTCACAAATGTCGCCAGCATTCGGAGGGGATAACCACCGCTGAAACTTTGTTCTGATGATCTCGCCAGAATTCGAACCTAGGCGTTCAGCGTCATTGACGGACATGCTAGCCTCAGCGCTACGGTGGCCTACATGGTTTAATTCTCTGTACTAAAGTAGTAGCGTAGGTCATATTTACACTGTGCAAGGTTCCGAAGCTAAGTTCTTAAGAAACCATACGAGGCAGTACTTTGCGTGTTTGAGAAAACGATTGTTGAAGTCTTTGACATAGTTAAGCGTATCAAAATACATTGATTTCATTGGCTAGGTCATATTGTCAGAATGAATGCAGAGCTCCTGCATAGAAATCATTTGATTATGTCCCTGTTGGTTAACAGAGAATGGTAGTTCCAGGAATATAAGTACAAGATTGTACAGTTTGCGTCCTTGAACCTCTGTGCTTCACCATTTCTTAAACCACTTCCAGCCCTTATCAAAAGAAATCTTATTGTGTTTCCTAAGAGGCTGTATGTGGTATATTTCCTGATTTTAATTCGATTTAAAGAGAATTTGTTACGTACACTTTGACTTTTCTTTCTATTGTCAACTCCCATTCATTCTATTTATGCTAAAGCTTTTCCTTGTTTCTTTTCTTACCTTAAACCTAAAGAGTTTTAATAAACTCTTGACAAATTTTCCTGTTAAAAAATACTTAATGTTCCCAATGAACTTTATTCCATCTTACTATCCCACACACACGCAACTTCGCAAGAATGCTTCATACAAAACTGACTCATTCAAAGAATTTTCATCTTTAAGGAGAGTGCTCTTTTTTCTTGTATGATAGAGTCAAGAGTTTTACTTACCTGCCGTATTTTACAATGTCCTTCAGCCGTAAATGTCCCCTAGACCCCAAAACATGCCTTGTGCCATATTTTACTTTAATTATACCAAGGATAAGTTGCTTTACAACATGTATAGGGTCCGTAATAAATTTGTGGACAAATCACTACTTGAACTTTGAATTGTTGACAGAAAGGGATCATCCTTGAGAAAAACAAGAAAATAACCCCCCCAAAAACAAATTTTGTGCTAGGGGAAAGGAAGGGTATCATGTTTGGGCATTAAAACACTACCAAGGTCCACCGACAAAAATGGAAGGAAAAAAAAAAAAGAAATGGAAAGAAATTCAAGATGAGTAGTAAGCCCACACAAAGTCCAAAATCAAAAAAAAAAAAAAAAAAAACTGTTTTGGCAAAACTGAAGTGAGTGGCATGTGCTTCTTTTTTTTCTCGTTGTACTACTCGTTGTCTTTGCTTCACATACACACAACACGAAAAATTAATAAAAGATGAGCATCATTATGCCCTTTTTTCCTGTCGCACTCGTACTCGTGCTCGTACTCGTTGTCGTAGTGCTTGTCTTCTATGTTATCTGTCCTTCTTTGTTTGTTCCAGTCATCTCATATGTTTGTTTGTTATATGCCCTTAAGTGCCATTTTGTCCTTTTTTGCTTGTTTTATGTGTGTTTGTGTGTGTGTGGGCTCATCATCATCCCCACATTAGGACAACACCAACAAATCTACATCACTATCCAAGTGGAACGAAAGGAGATTGAGATGACGACGGTGATGATGATGACGGTTTTCCGTTTAGCTACACTGCCACCTTAGCCTACAAAATATGATGTTTATACCCTACTCCAGGACCGGGTATTACAACAGGGCGCATTTGTTGGTAACAAATTGAGAGGGTTGCAAAAAATCAATATTTGGAAAATCGGAGCGAATCCTCCCCCTTGCCCTTATTTTCAGAGACGCCAGATCTCGGAGATGGGTGGTAAGATTTAAGCGGAATTTTGTGTGCTCTCAATCAAAAATTTGGTATCCAAATTTAGGATGGGATATCTAGGGGGGGCGCCCCACCCCAAATCCTACCAAACATATATATACACCAATCACGACAATATGGGACTCTAATAAAAGGTATTTAAGATTAGAAAACGTATCTGATATCCAATTGTCGGACCAAGTGTTGGCGGACCATCAAAACACCCCTAAATCGGATATATCTACCGACCATGACAATATGGGACTTAAATGAAGGGTATTTGCAAGTAAATTAGGAAGCTGATATCCAAATTTGGGACAAAGTTTCAGGCAAAGTTTCCTTCCCCAAAACACCCCCCAAACAGGACTTATTTACTGACCATGGCAATATGGGGCTTAAATAAAAGGTATCTGATATCCAGATGTGGGACCAAGAGTTTGAGAGGCCGACCATCCCCGAGAACATACCCCAAAGAAGCCAAATTTGCGACCATAGCAATATGGGGCTCAAATGAAAGGTCTTCGGAAGTAAATCACAAATCTGACATCAATGTTCGCGAAAAGTGTCTATGGGGCCACCCCACCCTCATAACACCACCTAAATTGGAAGTATTGGGTTGCCCAAAAAATAATTGCGGATTTTTATACAGTCTGCGTTGACAAATTTTTTTAACGGCTTGTGACTCTGTAATTGTATTCTTTCTTCTGTCAGTTATCAGCTGTTACTTTTAGCTTGCTTTAGAAAAAAAGTGTAAAAAAAAAAAATTCTATTTGATTAAAGTTCATTCTAAGTTTTATTAAAAATGCATTTACTTTCTTTTAAAAAATCCGCAATTACTTTTTGGGCAACCCAATATTTGCGGACCATTGCAATATGAAGCTCAAATAAGAGGTATTTCAGAGTAGAAAACGAATCTGATATATAAATATTTTCAAAGCCAAGTCACTGGGTGGCCGCCCCATCCCCCAAAACACCCCCAAACCGGTTATGTCAGCCGACTATGGCTCAAATAGAGCTCAAATGAAGGGTATTTGGGAGAAGACCATGAATCTGACATCAACATTCGGGACCAACTGTCTAGGGGACGTCCCACCACCATAACAACCCCCAAGTAGGACGTATTTGTTCACCAAGACAATTTGGGTCTTCAAGACTGTGGAGCTCGATATTCATAGTTTTTAAGGCTCATACCCCAAAACGGGACATATTTGGTGCATTTTTCAATAAGGGGTTTAACTGAATGGTATTTGAGATTAGAAAACGAATTTGATATCAAATTTTGAGGTCAATGGCAATATGGGGTTCAAATATATGAGAATAGAGCACATTGCTGATATATTTTCAGGGCCTAGTGATTGGGGGACCACCCCACCCCCCAAAATACCCCTAAATCGTGCATATTTACCGATCATGTCAATGTGGGGCTTAAAGGAAAGATATTGGGGGGCAGAGCATGAATTGATACCCCACTTTCGGGACCAATTTTTTGGGGGTCTACCCCTTTCCCAAAATACCCCACAAAAAGCAATTTTTACGGACCATCGCAATATGGGGCTCAAATACAGGTATTTGGGAGTAGAATACGAATTTGATATTCAAATGTAGGGCCATGTATTTAGGGCATCACCCCTTCCCCAAAACACCCCCCAAAGGGGTACAAATTTTTGGACCATGCCAATTTGTGGCTCTAATGAAAGGTGAAAATTTTATTGAAATGTTGTGTTTGGGAAAAAATATTGAAAGTTTGGTTTTAGAAAACATGTATCGAAATTTTGTCTTTAGAAATATCTAGCCGTATCGGCCCGTTCCGCTACACCTTCTTTAACTCTCTAATATCTTTTTAGGTTGGGGACACTTTGTCCTGAATGTGAACATCGAATTCGATCCACTGTAGCCTATATCCGCCCATTACGCTGAACACCTGCGGTGGTTATCCCCTCTTAATGTTGGCGACTTTGACGAGGTACCATGCCATGCGTGATCATGTAAAAAATTCCCCCAAAAAAGTGTCGCACTGTGGCATGCCGTTGCGACTGGGCTATACAAAAAAATGCCGTATCATTAAGTTTAAATTTTAATCGGAAAGCACTCATTGATATGTGCAAAGTTTGCTCCCGATCGGTTCCTGGGCCAAATTTAATTCTATTCCCAAAATGCCTTTCTTTTGGTAAAAATATCCGGTTTAGGGGTATATTGGGGGTGGGGTGCCATCCTGACACTTGGCACCTCAAACATTTCAACTTAAATATGGATATTAAATTCGTGCTCCAATTTCAAGTCCCTTTAATTTGAGTCCCATATTGCCATGGCCGGTAAATGTGAACCGTTTGAAGGGTGTTTTGGGGCTAGGACGGCCAACGGTACTTTGCCGTGAAAATAGATATCAAATTCGTTCTTTACTTCCAAATACCGTTGATTTGAACTTCATATTGCCTTTGGCAAATAAAGTTCAGTTAAGGGGGTGCTTTATGGCGCTTGGCTAGAAAATTGGATAATAGATTCTTTTTTATACCCTCCACCATAGGATGGGGGTATACTAATTTCGTCATTCTGTTTGTATCTCCTCGAAATATTCGTCTAAGACCCCATAAAGTATATATATTCTTGATCGTCATGTCGTTTTAAGTCGATCTAGCCATGTCCGTCCGTCCGTCTGTCTGTCGAAAGCCCGCTAACTTTCGAAAGAGTAAAGCTGGCCACAAAATTTTTTATTAGTGTAGGTCGGTTGGTATTGTAAATGGGCCAAATTGGCCAATGTTTTGATATAGCTGCCATATAAACCGATCTTGGGTCTTGATTTCTTGAGCCTCTAGAGTGCGCTATTCTTATCCGATTTTATTGAAATTTTGCAAGTAGTGTTTTGGTAGCACTTCCAAAAACTACGCTTAGCACGGTTTAAATAGGTTCATTTTTTGATATAGCTGCCATATAAACCGGCCGGGGTCTTGACTTCTTGAGCCTCTAGAGGTCGCAATTCTTATCCGATTTTATTAAAATTTTGCACGTAGTATTTTGGTAGCACTTCCAACAACTACGCTTAGGATGATTTAAGTTGGTCCATTTTTTGATATAGCTGCCATATAAATCGATCTTGGGTCTTGACTTCTTGAGCCTCTAGAGGGCGCAATTCTCGTCCAATTTAACTGAAATTGTGCACGTAGTGTTTTGGTATAACTTTCAACAACTGTGCTAAGTATGATTCAAATCGGTTCATAATCTGGTATAGCTGTCATATAAACCGATCTTGGATCTTGACTTCTTGAGCCTCTAGAGGACGCATTTCTTGTCCGATTTGGGTGAAATTTTGCATGAGGTGTTTTGTTATGACTTCCAATAATTGTGCAATGTATGGTGTAAATCGGTATATAACCTGATATAGCTGCCATATAAACCGATCGGGGTGTTGGCTTCTTGAACTTCTAGAGGGCGCAATTCCCATCCGATTTGGCTGAAATTTTGCACGTAGTGTTTTGGTAGCATTTCCATCAACTACGCTTAGTATGGTTTAAATAGGTCCATGTTTTGATATAGCTGCCATATAAACCGATCTTGGGTCTTGACTTCTTGAGCCTCTAGAGGGCGCAATTCTCGTCCAATTTAACTGAAATTGTGCACGTAGTGTTTTGGTATAACTTTCAACAACTGTGCTAAGTATGATTCAAATCGGTTCATAATCTGGTATAGCTGTCATATAAACCGATCTTGGGTCTTGACTTCTTGAGCCTCTAGAGGGCGCAATTCTTGTCCGATTTGGCTGAAATTTTGCTTGAGGTATTTTGTTATGACTTCCAATAACTGTGCTAAGTATGGCGTAAATCGGTATATAACTTGATATAGCTGCCATATAAACCGATCGGGGTCTTGACTTCTTGAACCTCTAGAGGGCGCAATTCTCATCCGATTTGGCTGATATTTTGTACAACGGCTTCTCTCATGACCTTCAACATACGTGTCTTATATGGTCTGAATCGATCAATAGCTTGATACAGCTCCCATATAAACCTATCTCTTGATTTTGCTTCTTGAGCCCCTACAAGGCGCAATTTTATCCGAATGAACTGAAATATTACACAATGACTTCTACAATGTTCAGCAATCATTTATGATCCGAATCGGACTATAACTTGATATAGCTCCAATAGCATAACAGTTCTTATGCAATATTCTATGTTTGTCTAAAAGGAGATACCGCGCATAGAACTGGACAAATGCGACCCATGGTGGATGTTATATAAGATTCGGCCCGGCCGAACTTAGCACACGCTTACTTGTCTATTTTCAAATACCTTTCATTTGAGTCCCATATTGTCATAATGGGTGAATTAACCTATTTGACATATTTTTAAGAGGGAAAGCGCCGGCTAGACTTGAACGCTATTTTTACTCTCATTTTGGAGGTTGGGGCGGCCCTCTGGGTACTTGGACCCGAATTTTAATACAAAATTTGTTTTGATTTTATGGCTTATGTATTTATCCATAGTATCCACAGCCTCTTTTCAACCAAACCTAATAAAGGGCCTTAAGTAGATGAAAACCGCTTTTATTACCCGACTTCTTTAAAATTTAGAACAGTGAATGAGACAATGCCCCTGATATCCTAACCGAATATGGTTTGGATGGGACCAGTACCAATAATGTAGAGAGTCATAAAAAATCGGTTAGCCATTGACCACATTATTGCAATATTAGTCCAAATCGGACGAACATATATATGGTAGCTATATCCAAATCTGGACCTAATTTTTCCAATTTCAATAGGCTTCGTCACTTAGCTAAACAAAATGCCTGTGTCATTTTTAAAGATGTTCAGATGAAAATTGCGGCCTGTCCTTTGTACACATATTAACATGGACAGACAGATGGACAAAGCTAAATTGAAGTAGAAAGTGATTCTGAGTCGACTGGTCTAGGGGTCTACCTCTCTTCCTTTTGTGTGTTTCCCTGCACCATCATAGTAGTGGTGTTGGTTACAATAAAATAGGATAAGGAATATATCCATGGTGGGTATCCAACGTTCGGCACGGCCGAACTCAATACATTTTTGTTTTTTTTTTTTTTTTTTTGTCTGTGGGTTAAGACCGCTTTGTAACACTTATAGCCATAGCTAGGCTTCGCTTTTTGATTTTTTATGCCAACAACAAAACTTTCCAAAACAGCTGAGACGAGCATAGAGCAAAACTATGCTATTCTTATGTTAGGTTATAGCATATTGGGGACTTGTGTGTCTCTGGTAAATTTGGGACACTTACAGAAGAAGGAAACAAGGACACATAGCTATATGAGAAAAAAGCAAAGGTAAACAAAATAAAAGTCACTTTCAGGGACGTGATAAACGCTTTTAAAGCTAAATAAAACTATTTAAGTTAGTAGCATGTAAACGCTAAAACTTTGCTAGAAATTATTTTCAAATAATATCTTGCAGGCTATTTTGTTGGCAGGGCGGAGAACAGTTCCTTGAATATAACCAAGTAGAGTTTTAAGGCATACAATATTATTTTGTTTAAGGATTCTTTGCTTTAATCGCTGTTCTTGATTGTGGTAAACATAGAGGGCACCTAAAGTAAACACGTGTTAAGTTCGGCCGTGCTGAACTTTTGATACCCACCACCATGGATATATTAATCATCTTATTTTACTATAACTCCGCTACCATATCCATACTTTTATTTAAATGGGGGCTATATCGATCGTATTTTATTTAGCCCCTGAGAACTCTTACACAAGTTACAGTTTCAGCGAAATTAGACAATAAATCCGCTTTTTATGAGACTAACAACCTAAATTGGTAGACCGGTCTATGGGTTGCCCAAAAAGTAATTGCGGATTTTTTTAAAAGAAAGTAAATGCATTTTTAATGCTAGCAAGCTAAAAGCAGCTGATTAATGACAGAAGAAAGAATGCAATTACAGAGTCACAAGCTGTGAAAAAATTTGTCATCGCAGACTATATGAAAAATCCGCAATTACTTTTTGGGCAACCCAATATATGGCAGCTATGTCTATATAGTATGATCTAGGTCATATTTGTATCGAATGTCGGGAGTCTAACAACAAATTGCTGTTGTTGTCCTGTTTCGGCGAAATAGGGCAATAAATTAAGCAAGATGAACTCGAGGAGTTTTTTCCAATTTGTATACTCTCCACCATTGGATGGGGGTATACTTATTTCGTCACTTCGTTTTGTAATAGAAGCGTGGGTCCTCACATAGACTTATCTTCGTCTTTGTAGTAAACAGGCAGATTTCTGTCTTCTCAAGGTTGATGTTCCGTCTGATTTACATGTTACTGTTGTTTTAAGACATATAGTACCGACTTTTTATAACCACCAAAGAAGGATGGGGGTATATTCATTTCTATACCTACCACCGAAGGATGAGGGAATATTCATTTTGTCATTCCGTTTGCAACACATTGAAATATCCATTTCCGAACCTAAAAAGTTTAAATATTGTTGATAGTCGTAAAAAGACGATCTAGCCATGTCCGTCTTTCTGTTGAAATCACGATACAGTCTCTATAAGTAACAAGTAAAAAGGCGTTAAGTTCGACCGGGCCGAACTTTGGATACCCACCACCTCGCGGATATATGTAAACCACCTTTCATCAAAATCCATTGAAAATTGCATACCTTATGTCCCATAGCAGTTATATCGAAATATGATCCGATTTTGACCAAATACTAATAAGTCATTGTTCAATTATGTATAACAAAATATTGGTCTTTTAAGTAGCTATGTCTAAAAATAAACCGATCTGAACCATATACAACATGGATGTCAAAAAGCCTAACATAAGTCAATGTGTCAAATTTCAGTTAAATCGTATTATAAATGCGTCTTTTTTGGGGCCAAAACCTTAAACCGAGAGATCGGTCTATATGGCACCTATATCCATATCTGGACCGATCTGTGTCATAATGCAGAACTATGTCAAGGGGTTTAACATAACTCAATGTCCCAAATTTCGGCGACATCGGACAATAAATGCGCCTGTTATGGGCCTAAGACCCTAAATCGGAGGATCGGTCTATATGGCAGCTATATATCTAAATAAAGTCCGATCAGTACCAGATGTTGGGAGGTCCTAACCTACTCACTGTTCTCAACGAAATCGGGTAATAAATGAAGTTTTTATGGGCTTCAGACCATTTATCGGCAGATCGATCTATATGACATCTAAATATAGTCCTATCTGTACCATATTTTGGTCGGATCTTGAGAGGCTTTAAACTGCGCACTATTTCAAATTTCAGCGAAATCGGATAAAAAATAAAGCTGTTATGGCCTTCAGATCCTTTATCAGGAAATCGGTCTATATGTCAGCTATATCTTAGTATAGTCCGCTCTGAACCATATTAAGGTCAGATATTGGGAGGCTTAAAGTAACCTAAAGTTTTAAATTTCGGCGAAATCGAATAATAAATGAAGCTCTTATGGGCTTCAGACCCTCTATCGGGAGATCGGTTTATATGGTAGCTATATCTAAGTATCATGCGATCTAAACCATATTTGGGTCAGTTGTCGGGAAGCCTTGAACTACTCACTGCTTCAAATTTCATCAAAATCAAAAAGACGTATCTGTGCCAAATTTCAGCTCAATATCTCAAATTTTGAATGCTCTAGAGTGATTGCATCAGACGGACGGGAAGACGGACAGACGGATCGATATATATATACTTTGTAGGGTCGGAAATTGATATTTCGATGTGTTGCAAACGGAATGACTAAATGAATAAAATGGGTATAAAAATAGAGATATTGAGCTGAAATTTTGCACAGATTCTTTTTTTTGCCTATAAGCAGGTTAAGTTCGAAGATGGGCTATATCGGACTATATCTTGATATAGCCCCCATATAGACCGATCCTCAGATTTAGGGTCTTAGGCCCATAAAAGCCACATTTATTATGAAATAAATTTGAAATTTGGGACAGTGAGTTGCGTTGGGCCCTTCGACATCCCTTGTCAATTTGGCCCAGATAGGTTCAGATTTGGATATAGCTGCCATATAGACCGATCCTCCGATTTAGCGTCTTAGGCCCATAAACGCCACAATTATTGTCCGATTTTCCTGAAATTTGGGATAGTGAGTTGTGTTAGGCCCTTCGACATCCTTCTTCAATTTGGCCCAGATAGGTTCAGATTTGGATATAGCTGCCATATAGACCGATCCTCCGATTTAGCGTCTTAGGCCCATAAACGCCACAATTATTGTCCGATTTTCCTGAAATTTGGGATAGTGAGTTGTGTTGGGCTCTTCGACATCTTTCGGTCCAGATTTGGATATAGCTGCCATATAGACCAATCTCTCGATTTTTGGTCTTGCGCCCATAAAATTAGCATTTATTGTC
This sequence comes from Stomoxys calcitrans, assembly GCF_963082655.1. Classification (NCBI taxonomy): domain Eukaryota; kingdom Metazoa; phylum Arthropoda; class Insecta; order Diptera; family Muscidae; genus Stomoxys; species Stomoxys calcitrans. The sequence continues at coordinate 24,254,450 of NC_081554.1, forward strand.
CGATTTTGTCAAAATTTGGAACAGTGAGTTATGTTAGGCCAGCGATATCCTTCGCCAATTTGGCTCAGATCGGTCCAGATTTGGATATAGCTGCCGAATAGACCGATCGGCCGATTTAGGATCTCAGCCCATAAAAGCCACATTTATTGTCCGATTTTCCGGAAATTCGGAACAGTGCATTGTATTAGGCTTCTCGACATCCTTCGTCAATTTGGCTCAGATCGGTCCAGATTTGGATATAGCTGTCATATAGACCGATCGGCCGATTTAGGGTCTTAGGCCATAAAAGCCACATTTATTGTCCGATTTTCCTGAAATTCGGAACAGTGAGTTGTGTTAGGCTTCTCGACATTCTTCGTCAAATTGGCCCAGATCGGTCCAGGTTTGGATATAGCTGCCATATAGACCGATCGGCCGATTTAGGGTCTTAGCCCATAAAATCCACATATATTGTCCGATTTTTCTGAAATTCGGAACAGTGAATTGTATTAGGCTTCTCGACATCCTTTGTCAATTTGGCCCAGATCGGTCCAGATTTGGATATAGCTGCCATATAGACCGATCCTCCGATTTAGGGTCTTAGGTCCATAAAAGCCACATTTTTGTATCCGATTTTGCTAAATTTGGGACAGTGAGTTGCGTTAGGCTCGCCGATATTCTTCGTTAATTTGGCCCAGATCGGTTCAGAGTTGGATATAGCTGCCATATAGACCGATCCTCAGATTTATGATCTTGCGCCTATTAAAGCCACATTTATTATCCGATTTTGCTGAAATTTGGGACAGTGAGTTGTGTTAGGCCCCTCGATATGCTTCGTCAATTTGGCCCAGATCGGTTCAGATTTGGATATAGCTGCCACATAGACCGATCCTACGATTTAGGGTCCTAGGACCATAAAAGCCACATTTATTATCCGATTTTGCTGAAATTTGGGACAGTGAGTTGTGATAAGCCCTTCGACATTCTTCGTCAATTTGGCCCAGATCAGTCCAGATTTGGATTTAGCTGCCATATAGACCGATCCCCCGATTTAAGGCTTTAGGCCCATAAAAGCCACATTTATTACCCGATTTTGTTGAAAATTGGGACAGTGAGTTGTGTTAGGCTTCTCGACAACCTTCGTCAAATTGGCCGAGATTGGAACAGATTTTGATATAGCTGTCATATAGACCGATCCTCCGATTTAGGGCCTTAGGCCCATAAAAGCCATATTTTTGTATCCGATTTTGCTGAAATTTGGGACAGTGAATTGCGTTAGGCCCATCGATATGCTTCGTTAATTTGGCCCAGATCGGTTCAGAGTTGGATATAGCTGCCATATAAACCGATCTCTCGATTTAAGGTTTTGGGCCCATAAAAGACGCATTTGTTGTCCGATTTCGCCGAAATTTCGGACAATGTTAGGCTTTTCGACATTTTTCTGCAGCTTGGTCCAAATCGGTCTAGGTTTGGATATAGCTGCAATGTAGACCGATATCTCGGTTTAAAGTCTTGGCCCCATAAAAGCCGCATATATAATCCGATGTCACAGAAATTTGACACAGTGACTTATGTTAGGCTATTCGACATCCGTATTGTATATGGTTCAGATCGGTTTATTTTTAGATATAGCTACTAAAAAGACCAATAATTTGTTATCCACAATTAAACAATGACTTTGATGAAAGGTGGTTTTTGTATATATATACCCGAGGTGGTGGGTATCCAAAGTTCGGTCCGGCCGAACTTAACTCCTTTTTACTTGTTATATACCCGAGGCGGTGGGTACTCAAAGTTCGGTCGGGCCGAATGTTATGCCATTTTACATCGTTTGTATTATTCAAATTTTGATCCATTTTCACGATTGCTACATTTGCTAAGATATTTTGTGGTACCTTTATTAGATTCCAATAACTTGTTTAGAGGAATACTTGCTAATTTGGATTCCCTTCCATCCTTGGGTCCTTGAATAACCATCGTTTTACCTAATATCCCGCTAGTTTGTTTAAACCAAGCTAATTACGAAACACTTTTCGTTTTCAGGAAAAATATTAAAATGCCACTAGCCTGCCAAAGGCTTAAGAAGTCTGTGTAATGCCGCAGATAACATTAACACCAGAAAGAAATGGCAAATTGGTTCTCGACCTAATTGACAAAAGGTAAACATTCAAAAGTTTCCTTATAACCAAGTCAGCTCTGGGGGCGACGCATTTGCCGTGAATTGTGTTTCGCCTTTTTCTCTTAGCATTTCTTTAATTAATTTACTTTGATCAGATTAAGCCTTGATAAATATAGGATCATATGTGCGCATGTATGTGTATTGGTTAAGTTGTATTTGTATGGTTTATACCTGCAATACATATATGGCAAGATACAATGGCATCAACAATACCCAGCCATAGTTATATAAAGTTTTACCTTTCTCCATGACAACAGCGTAAGAGTTTGAGCATATGGGACTGTGTGTGTGTGTGTGTGCATGAGAGTTTATAAAGTGTCCTTGCTTTGAAACGCAATCCTTTGAAAGTGTGCCACCGCCTCACTTTAGACTTGACTCTGCCACAGCAACTCATTTCAATGTTATCTGTTAATTGAAACTATTAACACGGACTTAAAGAATATCCGTGCTCTTTGTTACACTTAACCAATTCCGTCACTTGCTGTTCATGCTGCTCCTACCATGGCCTTTATTGTATGTGTTTCATAATAACGTCTGGTGTCCTTAATCATCTTCTGTGCGGATGTGTGTCTCCATGTTTGGGGGGTTTAAGTGAGCTTTTTCCTCCTGATCTTTGCTCCTTGCTTATCACACTATTAGAGCGCTTTGCGTAAATGCGTGAAGGAAAAAACACTTTTAATTGAAAACTATTTCTTTGGCTCGTTCTTTAATGACAAGGTCCTTTGGCTTCAGCTTTAGTTTTTCTTTTTCTCCACTCTCTCACTCACCTCCTCTTACTATTCCACAACTCCTGTTGTTGTCTAAGTTATGAGCTGTACTATACGTAGTCGTATCCTTTTAGTGCCCCTTAATGATGCCATGGAGCATTTTAATACGATAGCCAAGAAATAAGGATATAATATCCTTATTTTTCATGATATTAGTATGATAGTGTTAATGCTGCTTATCGCACTTGATAAAATGTTGCAATACACTTATTTTATTTTTGTTATATTTCTCACATATTATTAAGTGAATATTATATAGAAAAAATCTTTCCAAAGCAGAAGAGTTTTCTTAGCATGGAATATGGAGAAGTATAAATCTTACTGGAACTTAATAAAAGAGATGGAGAACAAGCAGAAAACTGTTTAGTAAAGACTATAAGGGTTTGCTTCTAGGTATATGAAAGTAATTATTTTTCAGAAATTTATTAATATCAACTAGGAGATATAATTATTAGAAATATTTTCGTGGCATTTAGCGAGGAAAGATGCTGAGATAGTGGAGACACAACTGAGTTCAGGGGAAAAAAATTGTATTTTTCAATTTTTGAATAAAATAAGTAGTTAAACAAGTAAAAAGGCGAAAGCCCGGCCTGGCCGAACTTTGGATACCCACCACCTCGGGTATAAACATAAACCACCTTTTGTCAAAATCCAGTGAAAAATTGATATCTTCTGCCCTATAACAGATATATCGAAATATGTTCCGATTTAGACCAAATACTAATAAGTACAATACGAGTCATTGTTTAATTGTGTATAACCAAATATTGATCTTTTTGCTAGATTATTATGCGCATTTTATGCCCCATAAACTTAAATCGAGAGATTGGTCTATATGGCAGCTGTATTCAAATCTTGACCGATTTGAGCCAAATTGAAAAAAAATTTCAAAAAACCCAACATAACTCACTGTCCCAAATTTCGGCGAAAATCGGACAATAAATGCGCATTTTATGGGCCCAAAACCTCAAATCGAGATATCGGTCTATATGGCATCTATATCCAAATCTGAACCGATCTGGGCCAAATCGAAGAAAGATGTCGAAGGGCACAACACAACTCACTGTCCCAAAATTCGTCAACATCGGACAATAAATGCGCCTTTTATGGACACAAGACCTCAAATCTAGAGATCGGTGTATATGGCAGCTTTATCCAAAACTGGACCGATCTGAGCCAAATCAAAGAAGAATATCAACAAGTTAAAAGTGTTAAGTTCGGCCGGGCCGAACTTTGGATACCCACACCTCGGATATATATGTAAACCACTTTTCATCAAAATGCGGTGAAAATTGCATACCTTATGTCCAATAGCAGTTATATCGAAATATGTTCCGATTTGGACCAAATTTTAATAACTACAGTAGTTATATCTAAAAATAAACCAATCGGAACCATATACGATACGGATGTCAAAAAGCCTAACATAAGTCGCTGTGTCAAATTTCAGTGAAATCGGATTATAAATGCGCCTTTTATAGGGCTATCGGTCTACACGGCAGCTATTTCCAAATATGGACCGATCTGGGCCAAAATGAAGAAGGACGTCGAAGAGCCTAACTTAACTCACTGTCGCAAATTTCAGCGACATCAGACATTAAATTCGCATTTTATGGCCCCAAAACCTAAAACCGAGAGATCGGTCTATATTGCAGCTATATCCAAATGTGGACCGATCTGTGCCATATAGCAAAGTATGCCAAGGGGCTTAACATAACTCACTTTCCCAAACTCGGACAATACATGCGCCTTTTATGGGCCCAAAACCATAAATCGAGAAATCGGTCCATATGGCAGCTATATTCAAATCTGCACCGATCTGTGCCCTATGGCAAAGTATGCCAAGGGGCTTAACATAACTCTCTGTCCCAAAATTCGGCGACATCGGACAATAAATGCGCCTTTTATGGGAACGAAACCTTAAATCGAGAGATCGGTCTATATGGCAGCTATATCCAACTCTGGACCGATCTTGGCTAAATTGAAGAAGGATGTCGCAGGTCCTAATACAACTCACTGTTTCAAATTTCAGCAAAATCGGACAATAAATGCGCCTTTTATAGGACCAAAACCTTAAATCGAGAGATCGGCCTATATGACAGCTATATCTAAATCTTAGGAGATCTGGACCAAATTGAAGAATGATGTCGAAGGGCCTAACACAACTCACTGTCCCAAATTTCGTCAACATCGGACAATAAATGCGCCTTTTATGGGCACAAAACCTTAAATCGAGAGATCGGTGTATATGGGAGCTACATCTAAATCTGGACCGATCTGAGCCAAATCGAAGAGAGATGTCGAAAGGCCTAACATAACTCACTGTCCCAAATTTCAGCAAAATCGGATAATAAATGTGGCTTTTATGAGCCTAAGATCCTAAATCGGCGGATCGGTCTATATGGCAGCTATATCCAAATTTGCACTGATCTGGGCCAAATTGACTAAGGATGTCGAAGGGCCTAACTGACGAAGGGCCAAATTGACTAAGGATGTCGAAGGGCCTAACTGACGAAGGGCCAAATTGACTAAGGATGTCGAAGGGCCTTACTGACGAAGGGCCAAAATGACTAAGGATGTCGAAGTGCCAAACGCAACTCACTGTCCCAAATTTCAGCAATATCAGATAATAAATGTGGGTTTTGTAGGCCTAAGACCCTAAATCGGAGGATCGGTCTATTGGACAGCTATATTGAAATCTTGACCGATCTGGGCCAAATTAAAGAGGGATGTCGAAGGGCCTAACATAACTCACTGCCCCAAATTTTAACAAAATCGGATAATAAATGTGGCTTTTATGGGCCTAAGACCCTAAATCGGCGGATCGGTCTATATGGGGGCTATATCTAGATATAGTCCAATATAGCTCACTATCGAACTTAACTTCTTTATGGACAAAAGAAGAACCTGTGAAAAGTTTCAGCTCAATATCTCTTTTTTTTAAAGACTGTAGCGTGATTTCAACAGACAACCCGATATAGCTGCCACATAAACCGATCTTGGGTCTTGAATTCTTCAGCTTTTGCAGGGTGAAATTTTTATCAGATTTGGCTGTAATTTTGAACATGGTGTTTTGGTATTACTTCCAACAACTGTGCTGAGTATGGTTCAAACCGGTTCGTAATCTGGTATAGCAGCCACACCCGACACAATGTCCCAAACCGATCTGGGATCTTGACTTCTTGAGCCACTGGAGGGCGCAATTCTTATCCGAATTGGCTAAAATTTGGCATGATGTGTTTTGTTATGACTTCCAAGAACTGTGCTAAGTATGGTTCAAATCAGTTCGTAACCTGATATAGTTGTCATATAAACCGATCTTGGATCTTGACTTCTTGAGCCACTGGAGGGCCCAATTCTTAACTGATTTTTTGCATGAGGTATTTTTTTACGACTTCCAACAACTGCGCTTAGTATAGTGCAAATCGGTAGATAACCTGATATAGCTGCCATAAAAACCGATCTGGGATCTTGACTTCTGGAGCTTATAGAGGGCTCAATTCTCATCTGGTATGCCAGAAATTTTGTACAACGGCTTCTCCCATGACCTTCAACATACGTGTCCAATGTGGTCTAAATCGATCTATCGCTTGACATATCTTCCATATAAACGGATCTCCCGATTTTGCTTCTTGGGCCCCTACAAGGCGCAATACTTACCCGAATGGAATGAAATATTACACAATGACTTCTACAATGTGCAGCATTCAATTCTTTTATGGTCCGAATCGGACTATAACTTAATATAACTCCAATCATTATTCTTAGTTTGCCTGAAAAGAGATACCACGCAAAAACCTCGACAAATGCGATCTATGGTGGAGGGTATATAAGATTTGGCCTGGCCGAACTTAGCACACTCTTACTTCAGCCACCAGAGGCTCAAGAAGTCAAAACCCAAAATCGGTTTATATGGCAGCTACATCAAAACATGGACAAATCTGGCCCATTTACAATCCCAACCGTATTTGTGCAAAATTTCAAGGGTCTAGCTTTACTCCTTCGGAAGTTAGCATTCTTTCGACAGACAGAAGAACGGACATGGCTAGATCGCCTTACAATGACGATCAAGAATATATATACTTTATGGGGTCTTAGACGCATATTTCGGGATGTTACAACTAGAATGACAAAATTAGTATACCCCCATCCTATGGTGGAAGGTATATAAAAGCTTTTATGTTCTTCAGATCATAAACGGCAGATCGGTCTATATGGCAGCTATATCTAAACACAGTCCGACCTGAGATATATAAGGTTCGGATGTCGGGTGGCTTACAAAAACTCGCTGCTTCAAATTTCAGCGAAATCCAATATTAATTAAAATGTTCATGGGCTTCGGACCCATTGTGGGTAGATCGGTCAATATGGCAGCTATAACTAAATATAGTCCAATCTGATCCATATTTGGGTCAGATGTCTGGAGGCTTCAATCAACTCAATGTTTCAAATTTCAGCAACACCGATCACTCGATTTAAGGTTTTTGGGACATTGTAGGCCCATTTATGGTCCGATTTCGCCGAAATTTGGGACAGTGAGTTGTGATGGACTCTTAAAGTCTTGGCTCCATAAAGGCGCATTTATAATCCGTTCTTCGATGGTGGGTATACAAGTGATTGGTATTTTGCCTTTTGCGTAAATTTTAATAATTTATTATCCAATTGACTCAATTCTGATTTAGGATTTGGCCTTTCATTTCATTTAAACATTGTGGCACGTGTTCCAATCACAACCTTAACAATAAACTCTTTACATGTGAAACTTAACTTATTCCAATGAAAATCTTCTTTGCTGAAAAATCTCCTTTTAGAAACTTTATTTAGCAAAGAATCTCAGCCTGATAATTAAGCCTTAAAGGGTAACCGTGGCGCACTGTATTTTTTTTTTCCTTTGTAATCCTTTATTTTTCACCGAATAAGTGCGTGCCACTACCACCAAACATTCGCTTGCTATACATTTTCTTTAATTCAAGAAATGTGGCCATGCGTTGTGTGTTTTCATACATTTGAATGTTTTGCTCTTTTAGTTTTGCCCGTTCTTTTATGTCCTTTGTGTGTGGGTGCTGTCATTTCTGAGTATCATCCATATTATCCTTGTCAGCATCATTATCGTCATCACCATTGACATCATGCGTTGTCATTCTGTTGGAAACTTCTATTCATCTCAATGTGGCATAACTTGAATTTTCAACTCTATATGGTATTTTATTTATTAATGCCTTTTGTGGATGGTACGTATGATGGGGTAGGCATGACATATGCCCTTTGCTTTGAGAATAGTACCCAAAAGTGCAGTTGAAATAAAAAGTGGTTTATGTTAGCGAAATTCCCTTTGCGGATGAGGTTTATGTACAAGAAAAAAATCCTTTAAGTTAAACAAATGCTTATTAAATAAATGTAATAAAATTAATTTTATTTATTTTTGTTCTTTTTTACAGGTAAATTTATGAGTTGGATCTGAACTGCAGTTGTATTCTACTAAGAGGTAGGTTAGTTCTTTTAGTAATAAAAGAATGCAAACCATTAAATATTGTTGAATTATAATTTAATCACTTTTATTAAACCACAAACTAACTTTAATTATTCTTTAATTTATTGAATATAAATTTTTAAGTGGAGGAAACGAACACTGTCATGCAAAACCTTTACCACAAGATACTATAATTAGACTCTTCTTGGTATTGTTAATGGCTAAGCCATCTGTAATCTACCAAAATCTCATTATTCTCCTTATTCAGCCATATGGAAAATATTTCCTCATATACTTCTCCATATGAAAAGATATGAACAGTTCTACCTACAGCTCATGCCAGTAGTTTTAATGTGGTGGAAATAATTTTTGTGTTCAACTTAAAGTTGCAAATAGAACAAAAGCTACAGAAATGTAAGTAAATCCCCATGTGCGCGCTCTAAGTGAAGTTCGTTCTCTTGATGGCTTACTCAATGCTACCAATTGACCATCTTTAGATATCCTATGTCATGTCCAAAAGGCACTTTAGTGTAGGCGGAGACAAGTATCTACTCACATACTACACACACACACACACACTCGCACACACAAAATCCCCCCTAAGCATGTATTTATGAGGTATTACATACAACCTTGAGGAGAGTTTGAATTCATACGAAAGATAATGGAGATTTAAAAGCAAATTAAGCTATAAAGCACATGGGGAAGACGCCCAACTCCACCCCCCAACATCATCACATTCAACTCCACAATTTAAGGGAATTCCCTTAATAAATGAACACAGCACAACTAGAAGAAGTAGAAGAAGTCCTTTTCGTTTAATTTTCCCTACTGAAGTAGGAGAGTAGCTAACATATCATTGTAAACTAAATATTTAATTATCTTTTACTTAAGAGACCTCCTTAACACACCCTCGTTCACGCCCATATATGTTTGTGTAAAAGGGGTTGGGGGCAGAGGGGAGCACAATTTAAGTACTATGCTTTTTTTGTTCCTAATGTTTTGTTGTTCTTGTTTTTGTTCTGTTAGAACTAAGCCCCCCGTTTGTCTTCTTTGTATAGCGCAAACATTTCGGATGCTTCCGGATTTGTGAAGTTAGCACTCAGGACTTTTATTTTATGAAATGCCATTTGGGTAGACAGACTTTAACAAATGCTGACTTGTTGTGATAAGTTTAAAGCGATGCGATGACAGCACAGTGGCGCGAAAAGAGAAAAATCATATTGAACACAAAACCGATAGCTTTGGTATAGGCATATTCTTTTGCAAAGATAAAGAAGGACATCAGAACATTACAAAATATAACAAGTAAGAGAGTGCTAGTTTTGGCCGAGCCGAATCTTATATACCCTCCACCATGGATCGCATTAGCGAGTTCTTTGCGCGGTATCTCTTTTTAGGCAAACAAAGAATAATGGATAAGAAATGTAATGCTATTGGAGATATATCAGGTTATAGTTTGATTCGGACCATAAATGAATGCAGAACATTGTGCGATATTTCAGTTCATTCGGATAAGAATTGTGCCTTGTAGGGGCTCAAGAATCAAAATCGATAGATCGGCTAATATGGGAGCTGTATCAAGCTATTGATCGATTCAGACCATATAGGACAAGCATGTTGAAGTTTAAGAGAGAAGCTGTTGTTCAAAATTGGTAATAATTGTGCCCACCATAATTGTGCTACACCAGTCGAGGTCCCATTAGCAGACAACATGCTACAGCCTGGTATCACCACCAAAGCTGTTGGGTATTTGAAGTACATTCTAAGTCTACTCCCAGGCTTTAGATCTGCCTCTCCACTGGAAACAGGCACAGATCTTCAACCGCTTAGTTCAAAACACTATCGTTGTTGTCCTTGAGCGAATTTTTTCCGAAGGTAACTATTTATTACGAGTTGCAGAATATTTTCGCGGAGCGAAATAACATAACGTCCAATCAATTCAATGGTTAAAACAAGAAACCTGCAAATTTGCCCATGAACATTCCATTAAAGAACTGGGACAAACTTCTCACAAATCAATGAGTGCAGTCCAATTCAAGTTTAAGCTCAATGATTAGGGCCTCCTTTTTATAGCCGAGTCCGAACGGCGAGCCGCAGAGCGCCACCTCTTTGGGAGATGATTTACATGACAAAGTATCCCACAAATGTCGCCAGCATTAGGAGGGAATAACCACAGCTGAAAAAATTTCTGATGGTCCTGCCAGGTTTTGAACCCAGGCGTTCAGCGTCATAGGCGGACATGCTAACCTCTGCGATACGGTGGCCTCCTAAAACAAGAAACCGCGTCTGTTAAAATGGTCTTTGATGAGAACTTTCCAAACGATTTCTCTCAATAGCTTCTTTCTTCACTTTCTTTCAAAGACCGTAGTTGAAGTATGTCTGTCTGCTGTATTTGCGACTTTCTTATGTTCGACCTTTGTAGCATATACCTGTTTATAAATTACTCCAAACATTAGAATTCTATTATCTTTAATAATTACGCTCCCCTTAAATCAAAATCGTTTTGTTTACATCCTTCTCCATCGTTTATCCATATACCACAAAACCACTGTTTTCGAGTAAATCTCACTTATATTTATCTCTCTTAAATGTAATGAAATCCTCCTTATGTTGGCAACATTGTCCGCACAGATTGTCTTTCGTGGCATTTGCCAGCCTACTAATCTCACAATGGTGTTAAAGGCGGAAGCTTGGATTTCGTTCAGATCTCGGCACAATACAATATTCAGCATACAAAGTGTGTATTTATACAAACAAAAAAACATTCGCATAAACATTAAATGCGGCCCATAACCAAACGCAACGTTTAGACAGCAAAGGGACCACCTCTAAGTTTTTTTTTGTTTTTTTGTCTTGTAGCTTTTGTTATTTTTGCCTTTGTTTTATAAAAACACAAGTTTTGACTTCTCTTTTTCCTTTGTTGGTATAAAATAAAATTAAAGAGTCCTCCAGCTTAAGTGAAATTTAATTCTGACGTTGGCAAAATTGAAGGGGCGTTGACTTGTGTAGTTCGTGGTTAGGGTAATGAACTAAGTTTTCATAGGTAATACAGATACTGAAGATTATGTTGAAATTGATTCATTGTTATCGGCTGTCTATATACAATATATGTGATAATATTAATTACTTTGACACTGGATCAAATGCTTTGTATCATTTGTGGCGCAGTGATTCAATACTACTGGATGAACCGGATCCTAAGAGACTGGATAAGCCATATGCTAAGGAGCTGGTATAAATTGTGGGTTCCATGACACAAGTGTGGCGAAGAGTGGCACAGGACAAGCCAAAGGGGAGTCTAATTGGGATGGGATTTAATCCTAATTGGAGGGATATATGGGCCTGCCTACTACGCACATCATGTTAATATACTTCAAAAAAGTAGGATTCCGAATCTTTGAAGAATGTTTAACTGGGAAGTCTTAAATCTGCTTGTTTACAAGGAAGAACCAGTAAGGAAGGGCAAAAGTCGGGCAGTGCCGACTCTATAATACTCTACACCTACCCTAAAGGTACAATGTGGGACCTATATTCAATCCCGAAACCAATTTTGATGGACCTCGGCGAGCAAATATGTTCAAACTGTAATAACAACGGTTGACAAATGACAACTTTATTGCAAATGGGAGCTTTATTTAAGCAAGATTGGTCAAACAATGCGCTTGCAGTTGCTCTTGGGGTGAAAATCTGGCGATATACATATATGACAGCTATATCTAAATCTGGGCCGATTTCTATGAAATTGACCAGTAATATCGAGAGTCATAAGGAAATCCTTCCTGCAAAATTTGGAGAGAATCGATTAAAAAATTAGCACTTTCTTGCAATATTTCTCAAAATCGGACGAACATATATATTGGAGCTATACCTAAATCTTAATCGATTTCAGCAAACTTCTCACATTGTGGCATTCATCGAGGATAGCGTTGTGCAATATTTTGGTAAGATTGGTCAATAAATGTGCCTGCAGTGGCTCTAGGAGTGAAAATCGAACAATATATATACATGATAGCTATATCTAAATCTGAACCGATTTTCATGAAATTCGCCAGTAATGTCGGGAGTCATTAGGAAATCCTTCCTGCCAAATTTCGAGAGAAGCGGGTAACAAATGACCATTTTATTGCATTATTACTGCAAATCGGACGAACATATAAAGGGTGATTTATTTGAGGTTAGGATTTTCATGCTTTAGTATTTGACAGATCACGTGGGATTTCAGACATGGTGTCAAAGAGAAAGATGCTCAGTATGCTTTGACATTTCATCATGAATAGACTTACTAACGAGCAACGCTTGCAAATCATTGAATTTTATTACCAAAATCAATGTTCGGTTCGAAATGTGTTCAAATTTTGACAAATTTTGTTCAGCGATGAGGCTCATTTCTGGTTGAATGGCTACGTAAATAAGCAAAATTGCCGCATTTGGAGTGAAGAGCAACCAGAAGCCGTTCAAGAACTGCCCATGCATCCCGAAAAATGCACTGTTTGGTGTGGTTTGTACGCTGGTGGAATCATTGGACCGTATTTTTTCAAAGATGCTGTTGGACGCAACGTTACGGTGAATGAACACATTTCGAACCGAACACTGATTTTGGTAATAAAATTCAATGATTTGCAAGCGTTGCTCGTTAGTAAGTCTATTCATGATGAAATGTCAAAGCATACTGAGCATCTTTCTCTTTGACACCATGTCTGAAATCCGACGTGATCTGTCAAATACTAATGCATGAAAATCCTAACCTCAAAAAAATCACCCTTTATATGGAAACTATATCCAAATCTGGACCGATTTTTTCCAATTTTAATAAGCTTCGTCACAAGGCCGAAAAACTCGCCCATACCAAATTTGAAGACGATCGGATAAAAATTGCGACTTGTTGTTTGTACACAAATAAACATGGATAGACGGACAGACAGACGGACAGACAGACGGACAGGCAGATGGACAGACAGACGGACAGACAGACGGACAGACAGACGGAAAGGCAGATGGACAGACAGACGGACAGACGGACAGACAGACAGACGGACAGACAGACAGACAGACAGACAGACAGACAGACAGACAGACAGACAGACAGACAGACAGACAAACAGACAGACAGACGGACAGACGGACTGACAGAGAGGCAGACAGACGGACAGACAGACGGACAGACAGACAGACAGACAGACGGACAGACAGACAGACGGACAGACAGACAGACAGACAGACAGACAGACAGACAGACTGACTGACTGACTGACAGACAGGCAGACAGACGGACAGACAGACGGACAGACAGACAGACGGACAGACAGACAGACAGACAGACAGGCAGACAGACGGACAGACAGACGGACAGATACACGGACAGACAGATGGACAGACAGATGGACAGACAGACGGACAGACAGACATAGCTAAATCGAATCAGAAAGTGATGCTGAGTCGATCGGTATACTAATCAATGGGTCTATCTCTCTTCTTTTTGGGTGTTACTAACTAATTCACTAAGTTATAATACCCTGTACCACAGTGGTGGTGTAGGGTAAAAAAAAGTGGGCAACTACGAAGCGCCACATTTCCTCAACTGATGGATTCGATATCCGCCACTGTCAAGTACTTGGGAGAGAAATTGGATGGGAAACGGAACTGTATGTGTCACATTAAGGAACGTAGTGAGAAGGTTGACAGATATTGGGCACTATGCTGAAAAGCCGTAGGCTCGAAATGGGTTTTAAATCCGGGGGATATTTCACTGGATATACAAGAGTTTCACAAGGCTAATACTAACTAACGCCTGAGTAGTTTTGTGGAGGGCGATGTATAAGAAGAATAAGTGCAACGTATGGTCATTAGAATATACTGACATGGTTCGAAAAATATGATGTCTTGGCATAGGTTTGGCTTTGAGAACCACGCCTACTAAAGCACTGGAGGCAGTTCTGTTCGACCTATAGACATACTAATACTACTAAATTTCCCTTGAACATTCCATAAAGGAACTGGGCACACTTCCCCCATATCAATGACTGCAGTCTGATTAAAGTTTTAAGCTCAATGATAACGGGCCTCCTTTTTTATGACTAGTCCTAGTCATAGGCAGACACGCTAACTTCTGCGTCACGGTGGCCTCCAAAGACATGCAGAATAGGTATAAGACAGCAACTACTTCTATGAAACATAAGGCGTTAAGAGAGCGGAGAGAACATAGGAGCAGGTCATACCTTCGAGGGAAGATCCAGGAGGAGTATAGAAGACCACAGTAGCGCAGAGCTTAGCACGTCCACCTATGACGCTGAACGCTTGGGTTCGAATCCTGGCAAGAACATCGGAAAAAAATGTCAGCGGTTGTTATCCCCTCCTAATGCTGGCAACATTTGTGAGAAACTAGTAAGGAAACCAGTAGGGAAAGGCAAAAGTCTGGCGGTGTCGACTTTATAATACCCCACACCTACATAATAGGTACAACAAGTAAAAAGGCATTAAGTTCAGCAGGGCCGAACTTTGGATACCCACCACCTCGGGTATATATGAAAACCCCCTTTCGGCACAATCCGGTGAAACTTGGATAACTAATGCTCCCCAATTCACGGACACGGATATTAAGTGGGCTAAGATATATAAGTCATTGTTGCATTTTTTTTTTCAAATTTGAACAAAATCGGGTAATAAATAAAGCTTTTATGAGCTTCAGACCATTAACCGACACATCGGTCAATATGACAGCTATATCTAAATACAGTCTGATCTTAACCATATTTGGGTCGGATAGCGGGTGGCCTAAAACAACTTACTGGTTCAAATTTCAGTGAAATCGGTAAAAAAATTAAGTTTTATTCGCTTCGGACCTTTTATCGGGATATGGGTTTATATCTAAATATAGTCCGATCCGAACCATATTTAAGACGGATATCGGAATACCTAAGACTACCAACGGTTTCAAATTTCAGCGAAATCGGGCTTCAGACCCTTTATCGGGAGATCGGTCTATATGGCAGCTATACCTAAATATAGTCCGATCTGAGCCACATTTGGGTCCTATGTAAGAAGGCGTAAAACTACTTACTGTTTTAAATTTTAGCGCAATCGGTTAAAAAATAAAGCTTTTATGGGCTTCAGACCCTTTATTTGCAGATCGGTCTAAATGACAGGTATATCTAAATATAGTCCGATCTGATCCATATTTAGGTCCTATATTGGAAGGCCTAAAAATATTCATCGTTTCAAATTTCAACGAAATCGGTTAAAAACTAAAGCTTTTATGGGCTTCAGACCCTCTATCGGGAGATCGGTCTATATGACAGCTATACCTAAATATAGTCCTATTTAATCCATATTTAGGTCATATGTTGACAGACTTAAAATTACCCACTGTTTCAAATTTCAGAGAAATCGGGTAATAAATAAAGCTTTTATTGGCTTCAGACCTTTTATCGGGAGATCGGTCTAAATGACGGGTATATCTAAATATAGTCCGATCTGACCCATATTTAGGTCCTATATTGGGAGGCCTAAAAATACTCATTGTTTCAAATTTCAACGAAATCGGTTAAAAAATAAAGTTTTTATGGGCTTCAGACCCTTTATCGGCAGATCGATCAATATGGCACCTATACCTAAATATAATCCGATATGGACCATATTTGGATCAGATGTCGGGAGGCCTAAAACTACTCACTGTTTCAAATCGGATAAAAAATAAAGCATTTATGGGCATTAGACCCTTTTTCGGGAAGACGTTCTATATACCAGCTATATCCAAATATGATCCGATTTGGCCCGTTCAAGAACTGAACAAGAACATCAAAAATTCGTATCTGTGCCAAATGTCACCTCAATATCTCAATTTTTGAAGCCTGTAGAATGATTACAACAGATGGACGGATAGACGGACAGACGGACAGACACACGGAAATCGTTAAATCGTCTTAGAATTTTACGACGATCCGAAACATATATACCTTGTAGGGTCGAAATTGATATTTCGATGTGTTGCATTTAGTCCACCATCATCCTACGGTGGCGGGTATAAAAACGAGATTTTTCATCCGTTTTTTTTACGTTTTTCATTTCACGAAATCTACCTCGGAATCTTACCATTTGGCAGAAAAAAAAATAATGTTTTGGTCCTTGTAACCAAACCAACATATTTTACATAAGCTCAACTTCATTTTATACAAATTTCTTATCTAAAATATGAACATAATAACGCCATGGCTGAGTTTAATTGATTTAATTTTTCTCCAATACTACACCATAGCCAAGGTGTTACATCCCAGTTAATATATTCTCTTCATAAACTCCAAAGTTTTAAAAACCAAAAAAACTCGTTTTAAATATCTCACCACTAACCCTAAGGGGTCAAGGGGATTTAGGAAAAAACGCCATAAAGTCTATTTATATGCCTATTTATAGGAAGACAGACTTTTGAATTTTGAGCCTGTGGGTTTATTGTTTCTAGTTATGCTTTTATTTGGGTCCAAAAGTCTGCGTGTGGTCTGCAAAATAAACTTTTCACATATTTTTCTTCTTTTTTCATTTTGGTGGCCGTGTTACAAAAGCCATCATCATATAAACGACCATACATCCGCTCCCTAACTGTGCTAAATAGACGATGGACCAAGCCATTGGCTGTGTGGGAGGTCATACACACTTGCTAGCTGGTATTTACGCATATGGCTGTGTGTGTGTGTGTGGAAGAGTAAGTTTAATATGGCATACTTTGTATCATTTGCGTATCTTAGGGATGGTGTGGTTTTGGGATCTGTTTTTCCTTTTGTGGTTCACTTATATCCATTCCATAAATCTGTTCAACGAGTTCTTTAAGTGTCTGAAATTGCTAACAAGGGATTTTTGGCCAAAGATGTGATGCTGCGTTTTACTCATTCCGAGAGACAGTGGTTCAAAAGGGATGTTTATATTGGAAAAAATTTTACTTCAGATAAACCGAATTAAAATTGAGTCTTTCAAGGCCTATACAGTTTCATGAACTCATGAGAAATGTATATGTCCTGATCAGTGATGCCACTCAATAAAATTATTTCCTACCAAAATTTAAGAAAAGTTCTACCAAACCCGACCAAAACTTACCAAATGTTCTGCAAGCCAGAAATGCGATATATGTTTTTATTTACTCCCACCACTGAAGAGTTGGGTATTTTGTCATTCCATTTGCAACACGTCAAATTATACATTTTCAACCTTACAACTGCCTAGTTCTGGTTTAAAGATAACCTGCATCATGAAATGCTGCCGTTTATATTGATCTCCCGATAAGAATTCTTGAATGTATAAAAATTTTATTTTGCCCCGATTAAGAACATATTTAAATGCGCATTAACTGTTCGTTTTCGCCCTAACAGTGAGTTGCATGGAAATCCTCAACATCTAAATATGGACCAGATTTGTATTTAGGTGCCATATGGCCCAATTTTTCGATTGAAGGCATTAAACGCACAAAATCCGCATTTCTTACACTCGTACCAGAGAACAGCAGCAAGCCACCTTGCAAAATCAGTGCACATGGTAGACATGCAGCGAATGGCAAGCTCACACCTTATACCAGCAATCGCTGTTGACGCTTACAACTCTCAACGGCCAAAACATAAAATACTCCTTTAAATTCGTTGAGCTATGAGCAAATATTTTTGCTGATGAGCATAAAATGGTTGCTGGCCTTTTTTTACAATTTGAGCAATACTCACGAGGGCTCACAATGACAGTTACTGAATAGAAGACACATGCAAACATTTATGAGAGCTGAAATTAATGTTCAAGCTTTTTTATGGCTTGGGAAACGAAAAAAATGGAAGTTAATCTGTCACTTTTTAACAGACGAAGACAGACTGATTCCGATACAAAAATAAAAAAGCAAGTGCAAAAAAAAAAAATCGACGGAGTATATCCATGGCGCTCAGCAAAATTTGATGTCTCATTCCTCTGCTTGCTTTGGCTCTATTTGGCGCTCATCTGAGTGGTGACCATTTGCAAGCAGTACACGATGTCCGTCGACCAAATTGAAAATCACATCCACTGAACCATTACTAAAACGTTCGCGTATCTTTCACTCTTTTGTATTTGTGCATGTGTTTCTAGCGTTGTTTTTATGTGCCATGCGATACAGGCATTTGTTTCGGCCAAAGAAGCTATTGAGTGGAAAATTTTGTATCTCATGCAATTTTCTGACTCGTATCAGGTATAGTCAAAACTAAAACTTTATCATTTCAGAGATCAGAACTTTTTCTTTGAGATTTGAAACAGTGAGACTGCTTGTAACAGTATAAGGCCCCTCGACATCCATGGTTTGATTCTGCAGTTTAAACGAATACACAGTGGCGACAAGAAGTGAACAAATTTGTAGTTATCCCCGACGATTTTTTCAGTAATTGACTTGGTGTTTATATGTTGGCAAAACCTACCAAAATATGAGGTCAGCCTAACAATCTACCAAGGGAATAAAAACATAATAATTTTGGTAGGAACCTACCAAAAACGGCAAAACTGATCCTGATTTGAAAATGTCATAGCAATTTTGTTTTTGGAAAAAATTTCATAAAAATGTTGACTTTAGAAAATAATTTATAGACATTTTTTTCTAAAAATTTTATAAAAATTTTAAGAAAAAATTTTATAGATTTTTTTGAAAAAAAATTTATAGAAATTAAAACAAGTAAAAAGGCGTTAAGTTCGGCCAGGCCGAACTTTGGATATCTGATGAAAAATTCATACCTTATGCCCCATTGCAGCTATATCGAAACATGTTCCGATTTTGACCAAATTCTAATAAGTACAACTCATTGTTCAATCGTGTATAACAAAAAATTGGTCTTTTTAGTAGCTATATCTAAAAATTAACTGATCTGAACCATATACAAAACGGATGTCGAAAAGCCTAACATAAGTCACTGTGTCAAATTTCAGTTAAATAAATACGCCTTTTATGCAGCCAAGACTTTAAATCGAGATATCGGTCTATATGGCAGCTATATGCAAATTTGGACCGATTTGAGCCAAACTGAAGAAGGATATCGAAGGGCCTGAATCAACTCACTGTCTTAAATTTCGGCGACATCGGACAATAAATGCGCTTTTTATGGGCGTAAAACCTTAAATCGAGAGATCGGTCTATATGGCAGCTATATTCAAATCTGGAACGATCTGTGCCATATTGCAGAAAGTTGTCGAGGAGCCTAACACAACTCACTGTTTTAAATTTCGGCTACATGGGACAATAAATGTGGCTTTTATGGGCCTAAGACCCAAAATCGGAGGATCGGTCTATATGGCAGCTATATCCAAATCTGGACCAATCTGAGTGAAATTTAAGAAGGATGTCGAAGGGCATTGCATAACTCACTGTTCCAAATGTTGGCAAAATCGGACTATAAATTCGCCACAATAAATTCGGGAAAGCCACCGCTGATGGTCTCGCCAGGATTCGAACCCAGGCGTTCAGCGTCATAGGCGGACATGCTAACCTCAGCGCTACGGTGGTTTATATGACAGCTATATCCAAATCTGGACCGATTTGAGCCAAACTGAAGAAGGATATCGAAGGGTCACAACTCACTGTCCCAAATTTCAGCAAAATCGGAAAATAAATGGGTCTTTTACGGGCCTACGACCCCTAATTGGAGGATCGGTCTATATGGCAGCTATATCTAAATCTGGACCGATCTGGACCAAATCGACGAAGGATGTCGAAGGACATAACACAACTCACTGTCCTTAATTTCAGCAAAATCGGAATATAAATGGGGCTTTTATGGGCCTAAGACCCCTAACCGGAGGATCGGTCTATATGGCAGCTATATCTAAATCTGGACCGATCTAGGCCAAATTGACGAAGAATGTCGAAGGGTCTAAGACAACTCACTGTCCCAAATTTCAGCAAAATCGGAAAATAAATGGGGCTTTTATGGGCCTAAGACCCTAATTTGGCGGATCGGTCTATATGGCAGCTATATCTAAATCTGGACCGATCTGGACCAAATCGACGAAGGATTTCGAAGGACCTAACACAATTCACTGTCCCAAATTTCAGCAAAATCGGATAATAAATGTGTCTTTTACGGGCCTAAGACCCTAAATCGGAGGATCGGTCTATATGGCAGCTATATCCAAATCTGAACCGATCTGGGCCAAGTTGACGAAGGATGTCGAAGGACCTAACACAACCCACTGTCCTAAATTTCAGCAAAATCATATAATAAATGTGGCTTTTATGGGCCTAAGACCCTAATTTGGCGGATCGGTCCATATGGCAGCTATATCCAAATCTGAATCGATCTGATCCAAATTGAAGAAGCATGTCGACGTACCTAACACAACTCACTGTCCAAAATTTCAGAAAAATCGAATAATAAATGTGCCTTCTATGGGCCTAAGACCCTAATTTGGCGGATCGGTCCATATGGCAGCTATATCCAAATCTGAATCGATCTGGACCTAAGGACCTAACACAACTCACTGTCCGAAATTTCAGCAAAATCAGATAATAAGTGTGGCTTTTATGGGCCAAGATATAGTCCGATATAGCCCATCCTCGAACTTAACCTGCTTATGGACAAAAAAAATCCGTGCAAAGTTTCAGCTCAGTATCTCTATTTTTGAAGTTTGTAGACTGATTTCAACAGACAGACGGACGGACAGACGGACGGACATGTCTAGATCGTCTTAGATTTTTACGCCGATTAAGAATATATATACTTTATAGAGTCGGAAATGGATATTTCGATGTGTTGCAAACGGAATAACAAAATTAATATACCCCCATCCTTCGGTGATGGGTATAAAAATGAATTTGATATCCTATTTTGGGGGTAAGTGTTTGGGAATGCCCTAAAGCACCCTCTAAACTGAACTTTATTTCCGACTATGGCGATATGGGGCTTAAATCAACGGTATTTAGCAGCAAAGATCGAATTTGATATCTATTTTCGGGGCAAAGGGCCGGTGCCCGCTCCAGCCCCAAAACACCCTTCAAATGGTTCATATTTAACGACCATGGCAATATGAGGCTCAAATTTAAGGGACTTGTGAGTGTAGCATGAATTTGATATCCATATTTCAGTCGAAATGTCTGAGGTGCCATCCCTCCCCTAAAGAGCACGTCTCATTACCCTAATTTTCAAAAACACCGGATGTCGGAGATTGGTTATGCGATTCGTTCGACATTTTGATACTCACCACCATAGGATGGGCGTTTACTAATCTAGTCATTCCGTTTGTAACACCTCGAAATATTGATCTAGGACCCTACAAAGTATATATTGGGTTGCCCAAAAAGTAATTGCGGTTTTTATAAAAGAAAATAAATGCATTTTTAATAAAACTTAGAATGAACTTTAATAAAATATACTTTATTTACACATTTTTTCTAAAGCAAGCTAAAAATAACAGCTGATAACTGACAGAAGAAAATGCAATTACAGAGCCACAAGCTGTGAAAAAATTTGTCAACGCCGACTATACGAAAAATCCGCAATTACTTTTTGGGCAACCCATATATTCTTGATTGTCTCGACATTCTGAGTCGATCTCAGAATGTCGATCTCAGAACGGTCGAAAGCGTAAAGCTACCCGCTTGAAATTTTGGACAGATACTTAATATTGAAGTAGGTCGTTGGGGAGTGCAAATGGGCTGAATCGGTTCACATTTTGATATAGCTGTCAATAAGCCGATCTCTCGATTTGACTTCTTGCACATTGTGTTCTGTTATGACTTTCATTAACTGTGCCAAGTACGGTTCAAATCGGCCAAGAACCTGATATAGCTCCGATTTGACTTCTTGAGCCCCTGGAAGCCGCATTTTTTCCGATTTGGATGAAATTGTGCATGTAGTGTTCTGTTTTGACTTTAAACAACTGTGTCAAAAAACGAATTTGATTTCCAATTGAAGACCCATGTTTTTGGAGAGCCGCCCCACACAAAAAAAACCCCTATTATATAAAAGCTGCCTTTGGGTGGAAATTGATCAATTTTCGGAATATTGATACTCATTTCCGGGACAAAGACCCTAGGGTCCACCCCAGCCTCAAACAGAACTTATTTACCGATCATGCCTTTATAGGGCTCATATAAAATGTATTTGGAAGCAGATCATGAATCTTATATTTACTCCAAGAGCCAAGTGTCTGGGTGGACACCTCAAGCCCGAAATCCTCCCTAAACCGGAAATATTTACCAGTACGGCATTATAGGACTCAAAAGAAAGGCATTTGGGAGTAGAGTGAAAATTTGCCCAGGAACCGAGCAGGGGGAAACTTCTCACTCATCAATGAGTGCTTGCCGATTTAAGTTTAAATTCAATTTTTATACCCTCCACCATAGGATGGGGGTATACTAACTTCGTCATTCTGTTTGTAACTACTCGAAATATTCGTCTGAGACCCCATAAAGTATATATATTCTTGATCGTCGCGACATTTTATGTCGATCTAGCCATGTCCGTCCGTCTGTCCGTCTGTCTGTCTGTCCGTCCTGCTGTCTGTCGAAAGCACGCTTACTTCCGAAGGAAAAAACCTAGCTACTTGAAATTTTGCACAAATACTTCTTATTAGTATAGGTCGGTTGGTATTGTAAATGGGCCATATCGGTCCATGTTTTGATATAGCTGCCATATAAACCTATTTTGGGTCTTGACTTCTTGAGCGTCTAGAGTGCGCAATTCTTATCCGATTGGAATGAAATTTTGCTCGACGTGTTTCATTACGATACTCAACAACTATGCCAAGTATGGTTCAAATCAGATCATAGCCTGATATAGCTGTCATATAAACCGATTTTGGGTCTTGACTTCTTGAGCCTCTAGAGTGCGCAAATCTTATCCGATTGGAATGAAATTTTGTACGACCTGTTTTTTTATGATATCCAACAACTATGCAGAGTATGGTTCAAATCGGACCATAACCTGATGTAGCTGCCATATAAACCGATCATGGGTCTTGACTTCTTGAGCTTCTAGAGTGCGCAATTATTATCCGATTGGAATGAAATTTTGCACGACGTGTTTTGTTATGATATCCAACAACTATGCCAAGTATGGTTCAAATCGGTACATAACCTTATAAAGCTGTCATATAAACAGATCTGGGGACTTGACTTCTTGAGCTTCTAGAGGGCGCAATTCCTATCCGATTTGGCTGAAATTTTGCAAGACGTATTTTATTTTTACTTTCAACAACTGTGTCAAATAAGGTTCAAATCGATACATAAGCAGATATAGCTGCCATAGAAACCGATCTTGAGAAAAAGGAAATTCTTATTTTCTTTGCAGATATCTTCCCAAAGTACACCAAAAAATTTAGTCTTAGCCACTGTTTGTGGTGACGCACACTAACACTGTCATTGCTAAATGGGGCTGTGTGGTTCGTCCTTTTGTTTCAGTTCGCGTCATATATATATGAACTGGTACTTATCACTGTCTGTATATCTGACTGTGAAAGAGAGAATGTGTAGGTGTTGGTGTGCCAGTTCACTTGTGGTCTCATAAAAAATGAATACATTTCGTTTTTAATATCGTGTTTCACAAAAGCTCAAAGATAAGCACAGTTGGATCTCGGTTTTTAGTTTATCAGTGGCCAGTTGTGCTGGCAATGTATTTGCATTGGACATTCCTACCACCTACCATCTCACTCCCCCCAGTTCAAGCATGAGCTAAAAAGAAGACAAATAAAGGCGTTGGTGTTAGTGCTGTTGGTGCTGATGATGATGATGAAGATAATTGCGTTATTCTTCGACGATAAGGGGGGAGTGTACGCAGCCATGGGGTTGAAGATAGATAACGCGGTCCAGACAGCCATTTAATACTGCTTGCAAATGAGTGCGCATATTAAATGAAACCCATTGTTCATGGTTTGCACGCTTCAAATCGTTTTTGAGTAAAAACAAAATGCCTTTTTGTCTTTCGCTTGTCACTCATTTGAAATGCGATATATTTTCAAAAAGTAGAGAATACATTGAAATGGTTATTATGATGCCTTATACTACTCGCACAATGGGAAATGTGTGTTATTGTAATTGTTTGCAAGCCAAATATCATTTGTTTGTCTGTTAAAGGCAACAGAAAATGTAGACAAAACATTTTTTTTGTGAAGATGTATGTGCATAAAAATTTATTTGAATTTAACGAAAGCAAAACACTTAAAATTCGGCCTACTCAGAAAATTAAGCGAAATACTTTCTTGAGGCTTTAAATGACGGTGGAAGGGGTTTTTAGGAAAATATTATTTTTATACCCACCACCGAAGGATGGGGGTATATTCATTTTGTCATTCCGTTTGCAACACATCGGAATATCCATTTCCGAACCTATAAAGTATATATATTCTGGATCAGCGTAAATATCTAAGACGATCTAGACATGTCCGTCCGTCTGTCCTTCTGTCCGTCTGTCGGTTGAAATCACGCTACAGTCTTTAAAAACAGAGATATTGAGCTGAAACTTTGCAAAGATTCTTTTTTTGTCCACAAGCAGGTTATGTTCGAAGATGGGCTATATCGGACTATATCTTGATATAGCCCCCATATAGACAGATCCGCCGATTTAGAGTCTAAGGCCAATAAAAGCCACATTAATAATCCAATTTTGCTGAAATTATCGACAGTGAGTTGCGTTAGGCCCTTCGACATCCTTTATTAATTTGGCTCGGATCGGTTCAAATTTGGTTATAGCTGCCATATAGACCGATCCTCCTAATTTGGGGTCTTAAGCCCATAAAAGCCACATTTATTATCCGATTTTGCTAAAATTTGGGACAGTGAGTTGTCATAGGTCTTTCAACATCCTTTGTTAATTTGGCCCGGATCGGTTCAGATTTGGTTATAGCTGCCATATAGACCGATCCTCCGATTTAGGGTTTTGGGCCAATAAAAGGCCCATTTATTGTCCGATGTCGCCGAGATTTGGGACAGTGAGTTAAGTTAAGAACCTTGACATACTTCTGCAATATGGCACAGATCGGTCAAGATTTGGATATAGCTGCCATATAGACCGATCTCTCGGTTTTAGGTTTTGGGGGCATAAAAGGCGCATTTATTGTCCGATGTCGTTGAAATTTGGGACAGCGAGTTGTGTTGGGCTCTTCGACATCCTTTGGTAATTTGGCCCGGATCGGTTCAGATTTGGTTATAGCTGCCATATAGACCGATCCTCCGATTTAGGGTTTTAAGCCCATAAAAACCCATTTATTGTCTGCTGTCTCTGAAATTTGGGACAGTGAGTTAAGTTAAGACCCTTGACATACTTCTGCAATATGGCACAGATCGGTCAAGATTTGGATATAGCTGCCATATATACCGATCTCTCCATTTAAGGTTTTGGACCCTTAAAAGGCGCATATATTGTCCGTTTTCACAGAAATTTGGGACAGTGAGTTATGTTAGGCTATTCAACATCCTTGTTCAATTTGGCCTAGATCGGTTCAGATTTGGATATAGCTGCCATATAGACCGATTTCTCGATACAAAGTTTTCGACCCATAAAAGGCGCATTTATTGTCCGTTTTCGCCGAAATATGAGACAGTGATAGCCCTCTTAAACTTGGTTCAGATCAGTTCAGATTTGCTTATAGCTGCCATAGAGGCCGATCTCTCGATTTAAAGTCTTGGCCCGATAAAAAGCACATTCACAATCCGATTTCGCTGAAATTTGGGACAGTGACTTATATTAGGCTATTCGACATCCGTGTCGTATATGGTTCAGATCATTCAATATTTGGATATGGCTACCAAGAAGACCAATATTTTGTTCTTCAAAATTGAATGTGACTTGTGCTTATTAGACCACTCAATGTCCGTGTCGAATTTGGTCTAAATCGGATCATATTTCGATAAAGCTGATATGGGGGCATAAATTATGCATTTTTCACTGGATTATGACGAAAGGTGGTTTACATACCTATCCGAGGTGGTGGGTATACAAACTTCGGCCCGGCCGAACTTAACGCCTTTTTACTTGTTCAGGATGCATTGGTAGCTCTTCGAAGTACTTACTTTACTTTAATTGTCTATGACAGAATATTTGTTCCACTAGGCGAACGTAGAATAGCGTTCCAAGCGCCACGATCTTTTGCGCAAATTCTAAAATCTCTGACACCAAGTTTCGAGGTGTCTCCCACAACTTGATCTTTCCATCGGGCTTTTGGTCTTCCCGGTGTGGTGTACCACCGTGTTTGTCTTCAAAAGACTTCTTTGCTGGAGCTTCTTCATCCATTCTGACAACATGGCCTATCCAACGCAGCCGTTGTATTTTGATATGTGTAATGTTCATACATCGCCTATATTCTCCGTTAATGCAAACTGGTCCATATATCTTACGAAGAATCTTTCTCTCAAATACTCCCAGCACTGCCTTATTTGCTTTCACAAATACCAATGCTTCAGAAGCATATAACAGCACGGGTTGTATCAGTGTCTTGTATAGTGTAATCTTCGTCTGTCGAGAGGTGGCCTTGTTTCTAAACTGCTTACTTAGTTTAAAGAAGCATCTGTTTGTCGGTATTATTCTATTATTCTTCGCTTAATCTCAAAACTGATGTCATTCGTTTCGGTTACGGCCGTGCCGAGGTAAATAAAGTTACTGACTATCTCAAAGTTGTGGTTCCCAACTTTCTCCATTTTCTTTATCTCGTCGGTTATGCAAGGCTTTTTGGGAGTGGAGACCATCCATTTCGTCTTATCTCCATTTACTGCCAGACCCATTTTCACTGACTCTCTTTCGATTCTTTCAAAGGCTGCAGTTACTACTTCCGCTGACCGAGCTATGATATCGATATCGTCGGCATAGGCAAGTAGCATGTGCTCTCTTGTGATTAGTGTGCCATATCTATTCACAGCTGTATCTCGTATAATCTTCTCCAGCAGGATATTAAAAAGATCACACGATAGGCTGTCTCCTTGTCTGAAACCTCGTTTGATATTAAATGTCTCGGGGAGATTTTTTCCTATTCTTACTGAGAAACGCGTATCAGCAAGTGTCATCCTGCAGAGTCTTCTTAATTTTGCAGGGATTCCAAACTCAGACATGGTTTGAAATACCTTTGAACGTAAAGGAGTATCGAATGCGGCTTTGTAGTCAAAAAAGAGATGGTAGGTATTGATTTGTCCT
This sequence comes from Stomoxys calcitrans, assembly GCF_963082655.1. NCBI lineage: Eukaryota > Metazoa > Arthropoda > Insecta > Diptera > Muscidae > Stomoxys > Stomoxys calcitrans. Next base: position 24,281,948 of record NC_081554.1, read on the forward strand.
TCTCGGGTCTTTTCCAGGATTTGGCGCAGTGTGAATATCAGGTCAAGGGTGGATTTACCAGGTCTAAAACCGCATTGATAGGGCCCAATTATCTCATTGACTTTAGGTTTTAATCTTTCGCACAGTACGCTCGAGAGTATCTTGTATGCGATGGGGAGGAAACTTATTCCTCTGCAGTTGGCACATTCCGTCTTGTTTCCTTTCTTGTGTACGGGACATAGTATGCTGAGGTTCCAATCATCGGGTATGCGTTCTTCTAGCCAGATTGCGCAGATAAGCTGATGCATACGCCTTATCAGCGTGTCGCCTCCGGTCTTAAATAGTTCAGCGGGTAACCCATCGGCTCCTGCTGCCTTGTTGTTCTTTAGTCTGGTCACTGCTACTTGGACCTCATTCTGACTAGGAGGTAAACATTCTATACCATCATCAGGGTTTGGTTCTGCGGTATCCTTTTCGCCGCCAACATTGGACACTAGCAGTTGCGTAAAATGTTCTTTCCATATCCTCAGCATGGTATCTGTGTCAATTACCAGATTTCTTTCTTTGTCTCTGCAGGAGGTTGTGCCTGCACCAAAGCCATCGGTTTGGTGTTTAATTCTTTGGTAGAATTTCCGGACTTCATTCTGACTCCTGTACATCTCAATTCGCTCGCACTCACGTCTTTCCATTTCCTTTTTCTTTCTGCGAAATAGACGTTTATCCTCTCTCCTTTTCTTTCGATACCTTTCCTTCATCTGGCGCGTTGCTACTGATTGCAGGGTTGCTCTATATGCCACATTCTTGGCTTCAGTAGCATCTCGACACTCTTGGTCGTACCATGGGTTTCTTGGAGGAGGGTTTCGGTACACAAGTACGGATTTTGCGGCATTTTCCATGGAGTGGGCAATAGTTTGCCACTGTGCCATTATATCATCGGAACAAGGAGTGCTTTCATCAAGCAGTTGGGTCAGTCGAGTGGAGTATGCCGCTGCCATTTGTTGTGTCTGCAGCTTTTCAATGTCCAGCTTCCGTGCAGTGTCAGATCGTACTTTCCTCGCCATTTTCAAACGGGTGCCAACCTTTGCTGCAACAAGGTAATGATCCGAATCTACATTAGCTCCACGGATCGATCGTACATCTAACACGCTGGATGAATGCCTTCCATCTACCACAACGTGATCAATTTGGTTTCTCGTGTTTTGATCGGGTGACAGCCATGTGGCTTTGTGGATATTTTTATGTTGAAACCTGGTGTTACTAACTACCATGTTTTTTGCCGCGGCGAAATCTATCAGCCTCAACCCATTACTGGACGTTATCTCGTGGAGGCTAAACTTTCCGACTGTTGGACCAAAAATGTCTTCCTTCCCTATTTTCGCATTAAAATCTGCCAGAACGATTTTAATATCATGGGCGGGGTAGTGGTCATATTCTCTCTCTAGGCGCTCGTAGAAAATATCCTTGGTCTGCTCGTCTTTGTATTCCATCGGGGCATGGGCACAAATGTCTCGTGGAGGCTAAACTTTCCGGCTGTTGGAGCAAAAATGTCCTTCTTCCCTATCTTCGCATTAAAATCTCCCTGAAGGATTTTAATATCATGGGCGGGGCAGTGGTCATATTCTCTCTCTAGGCGCTCGTAGAAAATATCCTTGGTCTGCTCGTCTTTGTTTTCCATAGGGGCATGGGCACAAATAAGACTGATGTTGAAGAATTTGGCTTTTATGCGGATTGTGGCTAGCCTCTCATCGCACTTCCGGTAAGGCGGTAATATCAGTCTTGCACTTCTCTAATACATCCGGCAGCGCGTATACTGCACCTTCTCTATAAAGAGTACGGACATTCCAGGTGCAGATAGGCAAATCATGGTTCTTTTTTCGTGGTCGTCAACGTTGGGGGGGTCCGTTTTTACTTTTCTTTGTTTCTCATAGTAGTTCTCACAGTTTTCCGAGGGCGGGTTACTGGCCCAGCGCCCCAATCGCATGCGTTTTGTGGGATTGCACATGTACCCCTCGTTGTGGCAAGGCGCTTGCTCCAAGATCCGACGCTCGCCGCCAGCCGCCCCTAACCTGGGAACAGACGCTGATATTGGCATCCAACATTAGTGCCGAATATAATCCGAATCGGTATGTAAACTGATATAGCCCCCATATAAACCGATCCGCGAATTTGACATCTTAGTCACCTAGAGGCCTCAATTTTTATCTAATTTGGCTGAAATTTGGCACATTGACTTCCTTTATGACTTGCATCTACCGTGCCAAGCAGGGTTCGAATCGGTTTATAAATTGGTATAGCTCCCAAATAAACCAATCCCCGGATTTGGCTTCTTGAGCCCCCACTAGCCTACATGTTCATCCAATTTGCCAGAAATTTGGCACATAGACTTCCGTTTTGACTTTCAACATCCATGCCAAGTATACTCCAAGCCAGCTTAACTCCATGGAAGCTTTTAAGTAATACCAGAATTGATTATTACAAAATAATTGAAATACAAACTGAGTTAATAATGGCATATTTTATGCGAAATCCATGGTGGGTGGCACCCAAGGTTCGGCCCGGCCAAGTTTCTACTTGTTTACTTTCTAATTCTTTATTTCTGTTATTTAATTGCTTACTTCAATAATGTTGTTTGCTTGACTTCAATATTTCTAATCTCTTACCAGGAAATCTCTGTGTAACTTTGTTTAACAAATTATCATCCGACTTAGAACTTTGACGTTTTAGATAAATTTAATTCATTATTATTTGTAAATTAGCAGAAATTAGTTTATTTTAAATGCATGTTTCTGTTCATCAGATCTTAGAGAGTCAATCTACTTAGTGAATGGTGGCTACACTTTTACATCAAGTTCTGCTAATCTTTGCCATATTCTTTGTTCAGTTTTCTTGACGCAGCACAACGCACAACTCAGCACAACAGCTGCTTTGTTTATTTTGCATTTATTTTTGTTACGCACACTTTGCTTAATGAAAAGTTAAGTAAGGGAGATAGAAGCAACTCAAATGGAGACCCTTTTTGAAATGCGGAAACCCTATCTGGTGTTCGGTAACCATCTCCCTTGGCAGGAATATAATTCAATTGTTTATTCAAATACAAACAAAAAGCTTTGTTGAGGATAATAACAACAACAACAACAGCATGTATACTCCTACATACTTGCATGCGCATCTTATGGGTAATTCTCTCTTGGTAACTGTGTGTGTGTGTGTTTTTGCTACAGTGAGTGGCGTTATTGTAATTTTTGTTCATGTATTCAATCAGAGATGGAAATTTAGGGAAGTGATAAAGTCTCGTTGTTAAATGGTCTAGTCATAATTATTGATCGCATAGCCTTAGCTCAGAGGTAAGCAAGTCCGCCTATGACGCTGAACTGCAGGGTTCGAATTCTGGCAAGAACATCAGGAGAAATTTTCAGCGATGGTTATCCCCTTCTAATGCAGGCATCATTAATGAAGAACTATGACTAGTAAAAACTTCTTTCCAAAAAGGTGCGCGGCGTTTGGACTCGGCTATGAAAAGAAGGCCCCTGATCCTTGAGTTTGAATCGGACAGCACTCATTGATATTTGAGAAGTTTGCCACTGTTTCTTAATGCAATGTTCATGAATAAATTTGCATTTGCATTTGCTGCATGGATGGTCCCTTAGCCTGGATAACAACATAGCTTTAAGTTAAACCCAACCTTACAAAAAAGTGACTACTAAATAGGGCTTCATGATATTTAGGTTAGCTACAAACCACATGGACTGGAAATTATACAAGTAGCGGTTAGTTCTGCCGGGCCGAACTTTGGATATCCACCACCTCGGGTACATATGTGAACCACATTTCGTCATAATCCGGTGATAAATGCACAATTTATGCCTCCATCGCAGCTTTATCGAAATATGGTCCAATTTGGACCAAATTCGACGCGGATATTGAGTCGTCTATAAGTAAAAGTCGTTGTTTAATTTTTTAGAACAAAATATTGTTCTTTTTGGTAGCCATATCCACATATAGACCGATCTTAACCATATGCGATACGGATGTCGAAAAGCCTAATATTAGTCACTGTGTCAAATTTCAGCGAAATCGCATTATAAATGCGCTTTTTATGAACCCACGACTTTAAATTGAGAAATCGGTCTATATGGCAGCTATATCCAAATCTGAACCGATCTGTACCAAATTAAAGTGGGATGTCGAAGAGCCTTACACAACTCACAATCTCAAATTTCGGCGACATCGGACAATGAATGCGCCTTATATGGGCCCAAAATCTTAAATCGAGAGATCGGTCTATATGGCAGCTATATTCAAATCTGAACCGTTCTGGGCCACATTGAAGAGGGACATCGAAAGGCCTAACACATATTTCGGCGACATAGGACAATAAATGCGCCTTTTTTTGGGCCCAAAACCTTAAACCGTCTTCTATGGGCCCAGTATCTTAAATCGAGAGATCGGTCTATGTGGTAGTTATATATACCAAATCTGAACCGATCTGGCCCAAATTAAAGAAAAATGACAAAAGACCTAAAACAACTCACTGTCCCAAATTTCGGCGAAATCGGACAATAAATGCGCCTTTTATGTGCCTAAGATCTTAAATCGAGAGATCGGTTGATATGGCAGCTATATTCAAATCTGGACCGATCTGGGTCAAATTAAAGAAGGATGTCGAAGGGCCTAGCACAACTCACTGTCCCAAAGTTTGGCAAAATCCAACAATAAATGAGCTCAAGACTTTAAATCGGCGGATCGGTCTATATGGTAGCTATATCCGAATCTGAGCCGATCTAGGCCAAATTGCAGAACGATGTCGACCTAACACAGCTCACTATTCCAAATTTCAGCGAAATCGGGCAATAAATGAGGCTTTTATGGGCCAAAATTTCAAATCGAGAGATCGGTCTATATGGCACCTTTATCCGAATCCGAACCGATCTAGACCAAATTGCAGAAGGATATCGACTGGCCTAACACAACTCTCACCCCCAAATTTTGGTAAAATCGGATAATAAATGTGGTTTTATGAGACTAAGACCATAAATTGGCGTATAGGTCTATACGGCTGCTATATCCAAATCTGAACCGATCTGACCCAAATTAAAGAAGGATGTCGAAGGGCCTAACACAACTCACTGTCCCAAATTTCAGCAAAATCGAATAATAAATGTGGCTCTTATGGGCCTAAGACCTTAAATCGGCAGATCGGTCTATAGGGGGCTATATCAAGATATAGTCCGATATAGCCCATCTTCGAACTTAACTTGCTTATGGACAAATTTGGGTACTTGGACCCACATTTTAATACCATACGAATATGGTATTAAAATGTGGGTCCTACTCTCCAATGCCTTTCATTTGGTACATATATTGTCCCGATCGGTCCACTTTTAATTTTGGTTTGTGTTTTTGGCATAAGGGGAGGGCCCGTCCCCACTCCTATACCGAAAAATTATATGGCCTTTGTTTCCTTCTAGACCAACCTACACAATATGCGAACATTTCGAGAAAATCAATTCTGCCGTTTTTCAGTCTATACGGAACAAATAAACCGAATCCCACATATCCATGATTAGCTAATGTTTGCATTTTGGACATAAATTTGTATGCCAGATTCGTTATCTACTCCCTCATACTTCTCATAAGATACCCATATTGTCCTTATCGGTCCACTTTTGATTTTAGGTGGTGTTTTTGGGGTTCGTTTTCAATAAATTATCAATAAAGCTTTTTCCTATTTCCTTCGTAATACACTCCCGAATACCCTTCAAATGAGTCCCATGTTGTCAAAATCGTCTAATAAACCTATTTAAAGGGATTTTGGGGCTGGGTGGCGCCCCACGTACTTGGACAAAACTTTTATTATGAAATTCGTACTCTACTCTTGAATACCTATAATTTGAATCCCATATTGTCCCGATCGTTCCACTTTTATATTTCGCCCCCCTCCCGATATCAAAAATTTATATATGTAAGGGGATATTCTTGATCGTAGTGATATTTTATGTCGATCTAGCCATGTCCGTCCGTCTGTCTTTCGAAAGCTCGTTAACTATCGAAGGAGTAAAGCTAGCCGCTTGAAATTTTGCACAAATACTTCCTATAAGTGTAGGTCGGGCCATGTCGGTGCATGTTTTGATAGAGCTGCCATATAAACCGATCTTGGGTCTTGACTTCTTGTGCCTCTAGAGGGCGCAATTCTTATCCGATTAGAATGAAATTTTTCACAGCTTTGGAAGTGCTATGACTTCCAACAACTGTGCTAAATTAGGTTCAAATCGGTCAATAACCTGATATAGCTACCATAAAAATCGATCTTGGGTCTTGACTTCTTGAGCCTCTAGAGTGCGCAATTCTTATTGGATGGGAATGAAATTTTGCACGACGTATTTTGCTACGACTTCCAACAACTGTGTTAAGAATAGTTCAAATCGGTCCATGTTTTGATATAGCTGTCATATAAACCGATCTTGGCTCTAGACTTCTTGAGTCTCTAGAGGGCGCAATTCTTATCCGATTGTAATGAAATTTTGCACGACGTGTTTTGCTATAATATCCAACAACTGTGCCAAGTATGTTTCAAATCGGTCCATAACCTGATATAGCTACCATATAAACCGATCTTGGGTCTTGACTTCTTGAGCCTCTAGAGGGCGCAATTCTTATCCGATTGTAATGAAATTTTGCACGACGTGTTTTGCTATGACTTCTATTAATTGTGCTAAATTAGGTTTAAATCGGTCAATAACCTGATAAAGCTACCATATAAACCGATCTGGGATCTTGCATTCTTGAGCCTCTAGAAGTCGCAATTATTATCCGATTTGGCTGAAATTTTGTGCGACGGATCCTGTTTATTATGATCTGAATCGATCTATAGCTTGATACAGCTATCATATAAATCGATTTCTCTATTTACTTCTTGAGCCCCCAAAGGGCGCAATTCTTATTCGAATTGGCTGACATTTTGCACAGGTCTCCAACATATAATTTAATTATGGTTCGAACCGGAACATATCTTGATATTGCTCTAATATCAGAGCAAATCTTTTCTTGTATCCTTTTTTTTGCCTAAGAAGAGATGCCGGGAAATGAACTCGACAAATGCGATCCATGGTGGGGGTATATAAGGTTCGGCCCGGCCGAAATTAGCACTCTTTTACTTGTTATATATAAGACTAGCTGACCCGGGCCCACTCCGATTTTTATATATAAGATTTAGGGTCGGAAATGAATATTTCGATGTGTTGCAAACGGAATGACAAAGCGAATATACCCCATCCTTCGGTGGTGGGTATAAAAATCAATTTTTCTTTGGTGCTAACCTTAATATCTTGAATCCCCTGTTTTGGTGGTCTCCTTATGGTGGGCTAGGCTAGAATTGGTAGGTGCCTACAATGTTTTATGAACTTAGATGCCTTTCATAATCTAATCATGTAATTTATAAACTTTACTTACCATTAGTTAGGTTTTGGAGGCTACCGATTTGCAGAGGTTACCATAACGCAGAGGTTAGCATGTCCGCCTTTGACGCTAAACGCCTCGGTTCGAATCCTGGCAAGACCATCAGCATTTTTCAGCAGTGGCTTTCCCCTCCTAATGCTGGAAACATCTGTGAGGTAATATGCCATGTAAAACTTCTCTCCAAAGTGGTGTCGCACTGCGGCACGCCGTTCGGACTCGGCTATAAAAAGGAGACCCCTTTTCATCGAGCTTAAACTTGAATCGGACTGCACTTATTGATAGGTGAGAAGTTTGCCCCTGTTCCTTAGTGGAATCTTCATGGGCAAAATTTGCAATTTGCATGTACCATGTCCGTCTATCAAGCTGATTGTCTGGGCTCAAATCATGGCGAGTATATCCGAAAAGTTTTAAGGCTATGGTTATGCCCTCCTAATGCTGGCTATATTTGTGAGGTAGTATGGCATGTAAAGGCTTCTTACCAAAGAGGAGTCACCCTGCAGCACTCAGTTCGAGTTTACTTATTATTGAAGTTAAAATAGAATCGGACAGCACTAATTGATATGTGAGAATTTTGGTCCAGATTCGTTAATGGAATGTTTATGGGGAAGTTTGCTTTTACAGGTATTATAAAACGATTCCCGACAACTCTGCTGCCACTGTACATTATCTCCATTATTTAAACGAACCTCGCAATTCCTTTTCTTGCTTCACGTGCCGTCATTTTGATATTGGACCATGCTGATTCAACACCCACATTGTTATTGCCACTCCTCTCTGACAGTTCCCATCTGTGGCAGAACAACCTTTTACATTATTGTTACAATATTCTTTTTTTTTTTATTTGTTTGAATATTATAAAAGCTACCAGTAATGATGAGAGTGAGTCTTACTCCACTTACGAACATCAAATGTTTTGCAAATATTTACATTCCTTCTTGTATATCCTTTTTTTCTGTAGTCTGCATTCGCAGTGTAAGTGTAACGTGGGCAGCACACAGGCACAACCAACTTCCGTTTCCTCATTCTATTGTTGTGTGGTGTATGTTAGTTGCTTGTCTGTCAAAACTTTGAAGTATTTCAAGACGCACACAAATGAGCATTAAATCTACCACACCACCATATCCGGAATAGATGTGCTGAAATGTAATGCAAAGGAAAAATAAAATGACAGGCGGTGAATGAAAAGCAAAAGAGAAAAAAAAACCGAGAAAAACAAAACTTGAAACATAAGATATGCATTATCAAGTGTGTGCTGAATGTAAAGCACAAACAACAACAAATTAAGGCGTATAAAGTTCGGCTAAGCCGAATCTTATATACCCTCCTACAATGATTTCTTTATAGACAGAAACCTAAAAATGATAATGGCAGGTCATAACAAGAAATGTTCATGGCTTTTTATATGATGGGATAAAAGTTGCGCCCTCTATAGGCTAAAGAAGTAATTCGAGAGATGGGTTTATAATCGAGCTACAAAAATTTTGTTTACCGATTTAAACCATACTTGGTACATCTGTTGGAGGTCATAGTGGAAAATTTCAGCAAAATGGTATAAAAGTTTCCGCCTCTGGAGCCTCAAAAAGAAATTTGGGAGATCGGTTTAAATGGAAGCTATATCAGATTTTGGACTTATTCAAACCTTACTCAGTACATCTGTTGGATGTCATAGGAATAGTCATGCTGAAAACTTCCAGCCAAATCGCATAAGAATTGCGCTATCTAAAGGCTCAAGAAGCACAATCTGGAGATCGGTTTATATGGGAGCTGTATCTAAACGATCGACCGATTGGGCCCATTTACAATCCTAGTCGATCTACATTCATAAGAAGTATTTGTGCAAAACTGAGGGCGCCTAGTTTTACTCCTTCAAAAGTAAGCGTGCTTTCAGCAGATGGATGGACGTACAAGTCTAGATCTTTAAGGTCGATCTAGCGATCTATGTCTTGAATATCAAGATTATGTATACTTCAGAGGTCTAATACGAATATTTCAAGGTGTTACAAACGAAATGAGGCAATTAGTATTACCCCATCCTATGGTGGAGGGTGTAAAAACAAACCGGATCATATTAATCTTATAGCAGTCTTCCCAGCGAAATATGTTCGCTGTTAAATTTTAATTTTGCAAATTCTATTTCTTAGCATTAATGCTGGCATAAAAATAAATAAAGCCAAGATCAATGAAGTTAGCGAAATGCTATATGTTTTGGATATGTTTTTGTTTCTCTGTGAAAAGATATACTGGTATTAAATCAGTAACCAATTTTAATGAACTGCGGCGGATGTTTTCATATGAGTTCTTAAACAATCCCCACTAAATTTCGAGCTAATATATTCAAACTGCAATAACTAGGGTTGACATATGACAACATTGCTGTAAATTACCCAAAATCTGACGAACATATATATGGAAGCTATATCTAAATCTGAACCGATTTCAATTAAATTTTGTAGATATTGCGGAAGTCGTCGAGGAAAGCGTTGTGCAAAAATTTTGGTTAGATTGGGTAACAAATGCGATTGCATTGACTTTAGATGTTAATGTTAATCTATGAAATTCATCAATTATATCGAGAGTCAAGATAAAATCGTTCTTGTCAAGTTTCGAGAAAATCAGTTAAAAAATTATCATTTAATTGCATTATTACTGCAAATCGTACGAACATATATATGGGAGCTATATCCAAATGTGAAACTATTTTTTCCAATTTCAAAAGGCTTCTTCTCAAGGCCAAAAAACGTGTCTGTACCAAATTTTTAGACGATCGGATGAAAACTGCGACCTGTAGTTAGTATACAAATGGACATACAGACAGCCAGGCAAGCAGACAGACGGGCAGCAAGACGGACAGACAGACGGACAGACAGACGGACAGACAGACGGACAGATAGACAGACGGACGGACAGACAGGCGAACAGACTGACAGACAGACAGACGGACAGATAGACGGACAGGCAGACGTACAGACATACGGAAAGACAGATTGACAGACAGACGGACAGACAGACGGACAGACAGACGGACAGACAGACGGACAGACAGACGGACAGACAGACGGACAGACAGACGGATGGACAGACAGACAGACGTAGTTGGCCCCGCCCGACTTTTTGCCCTATCATACTGGTTTCAAATGGCATAATACCTCACAAATGTCGCCAGCATTAGGAGAGATCTTTTTTCTGATGTTCTCTTCAGGATTCGAACCCAGGCGCTGAGCGTCATAGGCGCACACGCTTATCTCTGCGTTACATTGGCTTTCATTCGGGGCTTCGGTGGTGGGTAAAAATATAGAATTGTGACATATAAACAACTCTCGACAAATTTGTGATATATTTTTATACCCATCACCTTAAGATGGGTGTCATAAAAATATTTCTAGTTTGTGACAACTCTAAATATTTATCTGCCAAACCGTAAATGATGTATTCTTGATCATATTGACATTCTGAGTCGATCTAGCTATAGATGTCCGTCCCTCCGTCCTTCCCTCCGTCCATCCCTCCAACCGTATCTTCGTCCGTCCCTCCGTACGTCCCTCCGTCCGTCCCTCCGTCCGTCCCTCCGTCCGTCCCTCCGTCCGTCCCTCCGTCCGTCCCTCCGTCCGTCCCTCCGTCCGTCCCTCCGTCCGTCCCTCCGTCCGTCCCTCCGTCCGTCCCTCCGTCCGTCCCTCCGTCCGTCCCTCCGTCCGTCCCTCCGTCCGTCCCTCCGTCCGTCCCTCCGTCCGTCCCTCCGTCCGTCCCTCCGTCCGTCCCTCCGTCCGTCCCTCCGTCCGTCCCTCCGTCCGTCCCTCCGTCCGTCCCTCCGTCCGTCCCTCCGTCCGTCCCTCCGTCCGTCCCTCCGTCCGTCCCTCCGTCCGTCCCTCCGTCCGTCCCTCCGTCCGTCCCTCCGTCCGTCCCTCCGTCCGTCCCTCCGTCCGTCCCTCCGTCCGTCCCTCCGTCCGTCCCTCCGTCCGTCCCTCCGTCCGTCCCTCCGTCCGTCCCTCCGTCCGTCCCTCCGTCCGTCCCTCCGTCCGTCCCTCCGTCCGTCCCTCCGTCCGTCCCTCCGTCCGTCCCTCCGTCCGTCCCTCCGTCCGTCCCTCCGTCCGTCCCTCCGTCCGTCCCTCCGTCCGTCCCTCCGTCCGTCCCTCCGTCCGTCCCTCCGTCCGTCCCTCCGTCCGTCCCTCCGTCCGTCCCTCCGTCCGTCCCTCCGTCCGTCCCTCCGTCCGTCCCTCCGTCCGTCCCTCCGTCCGTCCCTCCGTCCGTCCCTCCGTCCGTCCCTCCGTCCGTCCCTTCGAATGTTCCATTAAGGCCCCTGTTCCGTAATGGAATATTCTTGTCTCTTTCAAAGCGACACTTTGTTGTGAAGTTCACCAATAGTAATGGGATCGCTGAAAAATTTTCTGATGTTTATACCGGGATTTGAACCCCGACGTTTAGCGTCATAGCCGGACATGCAACGTCTGCCATAGTCTAACTTCCCATATAAACCGATCATACGATTTGAAATCATGAGTCCTTGGAAGCCGCAATTTCTGTCCTGTTTGGCTAAAATTTTGCATGTAGTGTTCTATTACGACTTCCAACAACTGCGCCACGTATGATCCCAATCGGTCTATAAAATGATAAAGCTCCAACAACCGATCCCAAACCGATCTCCTGATTTGAGAACTTGAGCCCCTGAAACCTAAAATTTTTATCCGATTTAGCAAAAAATTTGCACGTAGACCCTACGCCAAGTAGGGTCAGAATCGGTCTTCAACCTGTCATAGTTCTCATATAAATCGATCTCTCGATTATCCTTGTTGGATTCCTAGAATCTTTAATTGTTTCATGGTTTGGCAGAAATTTGATACATGGGTAAAATTATGCCCTTGTACTAAATTTATTTTCAGTAAATGTTTAGCAGAATCTCGGTTCGTATCTTGGATTAACACGTTTTTATAACCTATTTTAGGTATTGTTTTGTTACAGATCATAACACGACATGTTTGCTAAATTTCATGAAATTTGATTCAGATTTGGATATACATAACGCCCATATATATGTACCCCTCAATCTTCGTACAAAAACAGCAATGACGAATGGTACAGTTGAAAAGTTCTCCTCGAATTGAAAAGCTTATTTTCACTTCTTTCGAAGAATATGAACAAATTTTAAATTTTAATTTTCAAAAACAATGTTCGATAGAACTTGTTTTACTTTATTTTCATTCATGAACATGTAACTACTATTGCCTTCATGCATTCCAGCTAAAATTCTCTTTCACTTACACCCAGTTTTGCTACTCCTTGGTTTTGTTTCTGCAAAACTTATGTTGCCACTTTGCATATCGAATGCATTTGCATGCGACAAATTGTGGATTTGTCATGCATTCCTTCAACTCAATACTGTTTTACTTTTTAATGTTATTGCTTCTTGCTTGGCACAAGTCGTCTTTCTTCTGCCATGAAGGCATGAAACTCTTGCCTTTCATGTGTGACTCCACGCAATTTAGAGCCTTCATGTGTGAGTGGGAGTTTATCGTACGTAAATGTTGTTCATCCTTCTTGTACTTCTTGCAATGCTTACTTAAAAGTTAACTTGACACAGTTGATTTGCAAGACATATCCGAATGCATATTCGTACATGCATAACAAGGCAAGTGTAACTGGGAACAGTGGATGCATTCAAGGGGAAATGGCTATGCAGAATGTAAAGATGAGAATAAACAAACAAAAACGTATTAAATTCGCCCGGATCTGGATCTGCGAAACAGCGAAACGGTCGGTAGGACGGCGAAAATCCTATGGGGGGATCCAGATCGTGAGAAGACGAGGATATTACTGATAGGAAGCAAGAAAGAGGTCAGAGTAGCTATTGGTATCATAACGGGACACATAGGACTACGAGCTCACTTATGTAAAATCGGTGCGGCAAGTGATAGCATGTGTAGGGCATGCGGGGAAGATGATGAGACGTTGCAGCATTTCCTTTGTCATTGTCCTGCTTTCGCGTCCAACAGATACCGGTGCTTAGGTGGAGACACAATAGCAGACATGAACCAACTAAGGGGAGTGGTATTGAAAACAATTAAGGATTTTGTAAGTAGCACGGAATTCCTATATTAAAATTGTCTTTTAATTCCCACCACTGAAGGATGGGGGTATATTCATTTTGTCATTCCGTTTAAAACACATCGTAATATCCATTTCCGACCCTGTAAAGTATGTATATTCTTGATCAGCGTAAAAATTCAAGACGATCTAGCCATGTCCGTTCGTCTGTCTGTTGAAATCGCGCTACAGTCTTTAAAAACAGAGATATTGAGCTGAAACTTTGCACAGATTCTTTTTTTGTCCATAAGCAGGTAAAGTTCGAAGATGGGCTAAATCGGACTATATCTTGATATAGCTCCCATATAGACCGATCCACCGATTTAGGGTCTTAGACCCATAAAAGCCACATTTATTATCCGATTTTGCTGAAATTTGGGACAGTGAGTTAAGTTGAGCTCCTCGACAAACTTCTGCAATATGGCCCTGATCGGTTCAGATTTGGATATAGCTGTCATATAGACCAATCTCTCGATTTAAGGTTTTGGGCTCATAAAAGGTGCATTTATTTTCCGATGTCGCCGAAAGTTGGGACAATGAGTTGTGTTGAGCCCTTACATATCCTACTGCAATTTGGCGCAGATCGGTCCAAATTTGAATATAGCTGCCATATAGACCGATATCTCGATTTAAGGCTTTGGGCCCATAAAATGCGCATTTATTGTCCGATGTCGCCGAAATTTGGGACAGTGAGTTGAGTTGGGCCCTTCGACATTCTTCTTCAATTTGGCTCAGATCGGTCCAGATTTGGATGTAGCTGCCATATAGACCGATCCGCCGATTTAGTGTGGTAGGCCCATAAAAGCCATATTTTTTATTCGATTTTGCTGAAATTTGGGACAGTGAGTTGTATAAGGCCCTTCGACATCCATCGTCAATTTGGATCAGATCGGTTCAGATTTGGATGTAGCTGCCATATAGACCGATCCTCCGATTTAGGGTCTTAGGCCCATAAAAGCCACATTTATTATCCGATTTTGCTGAAATTTGGGACAGAAAGTTGTGTTAGGTCCTTCAACATTATTCTTAAATTTGGCTCAGATCGGTTCAGATTTGGTTATAGCTGCCATATAAACCGATCTCTCGATTTATGGTCTTAGGCCCATAAAAGCCATACTTATTAACCAATTGTGCTAAAAATTGGGACAGTAAGTTGTGTTAGGTCCTTCGACATCCTTCTTCAATTTGGCTCAGATCGGTTCAGATTTGGATGTAGCTGCCATATAGACCGATCCTCCGATTTAAGGTCTTAGGCCCATAAAAGCCACATTTATTATCCGATTTTGATGAAATTTGGAACAAAGAGTTGTGTTAGGCCTTTCAACATTCTTCGTCAATTTGGCCGAGATCGGTCCAGATTTAGATATAGCTGCCATATAGACCGATCTCTCGATTTAAGGTTTTGTGCCAGTAAAAGGCGCATTTATTGTGCGATTTCGCCGAAATTTCGGACAGAGAGTTGTGTTAGGCGCATTTATTGTGCGATTTCGCCGAAATTTCGGACAGAGAGTTGTGTTAGGCCCTTTTACAGCCTTCTTCAATTTGGCCCAGATCGGTAAAGATTTGAACATAGCTGCCATATAGACCGATCTCTCGATTTAAGGTTTTGGGCCCTTAAAAGGCGCATTTATATTCCGATTTCGCCGAGATTTGGGACAGTGCGTTGTATTATGCTTTTTGAAGTTTTTTTGCAACTTGGCCCAAATTGGTCCAGATTTGGATATACAATAGCTGCCACGTAGACCGATATCTCGATTTAAAGTTTTGGCCCCATAAAAGGCACATTCAAAATCCGATTTCACTGAAATTTGACACAGTGACTTATGTTAGGCTTTTCGACATCCGTGTCGTATATGATTCATTTCGGTTTATTTTTAGATATAGCTACTGAAATTATTAGTATTTGGTCCAAATCGGTACATATTTCGATATAACTGCTATGGAATAAATGAAATTTTCACCGAATTTTGATGAAAGGTGGTATATGTAAACCACCTTTCATCCGAGGTGGTTGGTATCCAAAGTTCGGCCCGGCCAAACTTAACGCCTTTTTACTTGTTTGTTTCCCTATTGTCTGTCCATAGCAGGCACTCCTGCACATTGGCACCATTGCGAGTTCTAGACTTCAAATTTGATTTATTAGATCATGATAAACCTTATTTGCAAAGCTTTCTTGGACCCACAGTTGGGAATAAAATTAAATATATTCCTTCTCGATGAATGCACTCACGTAGTCCATCATTAGGAAATCCATCTTCCATACACTCCACGCTCTCCATTCACACTACATGTCATGACATTTTGCGCCGTTTTTCATCGTTTTTTTTTCCTCATAATATTCGCCTACAACAGGAGAAAGACTTTAAGGATTTTTTTCTCTCATATTTCCACATGAATTAAATGGAAGAAAAGGACGAACAAATATATTTTACGCTCGAGCACATACATGTTACTACAAAAGAAGCATTAAAGGTTAAACATCGTATGACTGAGCATGACATGGAAGGAGGCTACGAACACATGGACATATTTGGTCATATATAGGATGCCATCCATATACCAGCCCTGTGCTACCTGCATGTGTTCCCACCTTGTATAGAGGGAACTAAAGAACAAAAGATTTACTTATGTCACGTTTTGTAATTTCCTTAATTAGTATGAACATGGTTCACGGTTTAATGGTGCCCCTCCTTCGAGGCTGATGGTGTTTGCTTGGATATTCAACGCCTGTCTCCCGTTTTTCGCAGCCGTCTACGCAATTTGAAAGACTTGAGCGATCTTCTTTTTTTCATTTTGATTCATTTATTGTCATACTGCATTCAAGCAAAATTGATTTGCTGTAATATTTCATAATTATTTATCGACAACCTCATCGACAATATGCCATTGCAGGGAATCGTGTTGGCAGAAACGCATAAATGGAAGGAGCACATTGCACAGTGGTTAAAAACTGAAGTGGAGGATATTTTGTCTAAAAGAAGAATTACTTACAAAATGATAAAATTTTTGACAGAGGAGATGAGAAAGATAAGCTTTGAAGTCTTACGACCCATCTATGATCTATATGGAGACTTTAGCCGATTATGAAAAGATTCGTAGAGTTTATAGCATGGGGTGGTATCACACAATGCTCTATTCTAAGTTTCATTGCATTTGAGTAAAAAATACATTTGTTAACACGATTTTAGATCCTTCCTTTTCCCACTCACCATCATTCACTTTTCACCACTGTCCGTTCGAATATCGTGCATAATATTTTTCTCACTTCATCAAATCAAATGGAACGTAAAGACGCACACAACGGGCACAAGAAACCTGACGTTGAACGATGTAACAAAGTTTTGTTCCTTCAGCTACTCAGTATGTTTTTGTTACTGGGGCTTCTCGCCGTGCAATGGGTGGGAGGAGAACATTTTCAATATTCATTATGCACAAGAAACTCATTAAGCTGTCAGCGCTATTGTAAATTATCCATCTTATACTCTTGCTGCAGATACTTTTTCAATAATGTCATTTACAGTGAAATTTATGTCACGCAAAGCTCAATTTTATTCTTTTTTTATTATAAATTTCGTTTCCTCGTCTATATCTGTCTGTCTGTCTCTATCTTTTGCTAACATTGCCTCATCTTTATGACAGTGCCTTTCGAGGAAATATTACACTGGCCGCCAAACAACAAGTGGAACAAGAGGGCTGTGGAAGGCTGCGAACACACGCCAAGTGATAAATTTATCATTTTCGCATAAATTATGTGCCATTAATTGAAATTATTTTTGGACAACCAAAGCCTGTCTAATGTCACGGTTTTCAAGCTAAGTTGCCTTTAGTGAATTGTGGTCATTCATAGGAAGTGATAACCACACGTGCTAATATAAGAGGGAGGGGAAAAAGATGACTAGTTGTAAACAAGTAAAAAGGCGTTAAGTTCGACCGGGCCGAACTTTGGATACCCACCACCTCGGGTATATATGAAAACCACCTTTCTTCAAAATCCGGTGAAAAATGCATACCTTATGCCCTATGCAGCTATATCGAAATATGTTCCGATTTGGAACAAATACACCACTACTGTGGTACAGGGTATTATAACTAAGTGAATTAGTTTGTAACACCCAAAAGGAAGAAAGATAGACCCATTGATTAGTATACCGATCAATTTCTAATTCGATTTAGATATGTTCGTCTCTCTATTTAATTTGTGCACAAACTACATGTCGCAATTTTTATCCGATCGTCTTCAAGTTTGGTATGGGCTTGTTTTTCGGCTTAGAGACAAAGCACATTGAAATTGGAAAAAATCGATTCAGATTTGGATATAGCTCCCTTATATATGTTCTTCCGATTTGCATTAATACAGCAATAAAATTGGTCATTTGTTAACCGATTTTCTCGAAATTTGGCAGGAAGGATTTTCTAATGACTCCCGACATTACAGAGGAATTTCGTAGAAATCGGTTCAGATTTGGATATAGCTCCAGTATATATGTTCTTCCGATTTACAGTAATACAGCAATAAAATTGGTCATTTGTTAACCGATTCTCTCGAAATTTGGCAGGAGGGATTTCTTAATGACTCTCGATATTACTAATTCGACGAATCGGTTCAGTATTAGTTATAGCTCCCATAAATATGTTCGTCAGATTTTGGGGTAATTTGCAATAATGTTGTCATTTGTCAACCTTTGTCTTACTGGTTAGCAGCTATATCTGAAAATAAACAGATCTGAACCATATACGACACGGATGTCGAAAAGCGTAACATAAGTCCCTGTGTCAAATTTTAGTGAAATCGGATTATAAATGCGCCTTTTAAGGGGCCAAGACTTTCAATCGAGATATCGGTCCATATGCCAGCTATATCCAAATCTGAACCGATTTGGGCCAAGTTGAAGAGAAATGTCGAGGAGCCTAACACAAAGCACTGTCCGAAATTTCAGCGAAATCGGACAATAAATTCGCCTTTTATGGGCCCAAAACCTAAAATCGAGAAATCGGTCTATATGGCAGCTATATCCAAATCTCGACCGATCTAAGCCAAATTGTCGAAGGATGTCGAAGGGCCTAACACAACTCACTGTCCCAAATTTCAACAAAATCGGATAATAAATGTGGCTTTTATGGGCCCAAAACCTTAAATCGAGATATCGGTCTATATGACAGCTATATCCAAATCTGGACCAATCTAAGCCAAATTTAAGAAATATGTCAAAGGGCCTAAGACAACTCACTGTCCCAAAATTTCAGCAAAATCGGATAGTAAATGTGGCTTTTATGGGCCTAAGACCCTAAATCGAGAGATCGGTTTATATGGCAGCTATATCCAAATCTGGACCGATCTAAGCCAAATTGAATAAAGATGTCAAAGGTCCTAAGATAACTCACTATCCCAAATTTCAGCAAAATCGGATAATAAATGTGGCTTTTATGGGCCCAAAACCTTAAATCAAGAGATAGGTCTATATGGCAGCTATATCTAAATCTGAACCGATCTGAGCCAAATTGAAGAAAGATTTCAAATGGCCTAAGACAACTCGCTGTCCCAAAATTTCATCAAAATCGGATAATATATGTGGCTTTTTTAGGCCTAATACCCTAAATCGGAGGATCATTCTATATGGCAGCTATATCCAAATCTATAACGATCTGGGCCAAATGGACGATGGATGTCGAAGATCTTAACACAACTCACTGTCCCAAATTTCGGCAAAATAGGATAATAAATGTGGCTTTTTTGGCCTAAGACCCTAAATCGGCCGATCGGTCTATATGCGGGGTATGGACAAAATAAGAATCTGTGCAAATTTTTAAATACTGTAGCGTGATTTCAACAGACAGACGGACGGACATGCCTAAATCGTCTTAGATTTTTACGTTGATCAAGAATATATATACTTTATAGGGTGGGAAATGGATATTTCGATGTGTTGCAAACGGAATGACAAAATGAATATACCCCCATCCTTCGGTGGTGGGTATAAAAATCAACTTGTGTTTGTTTGTTTGTGTGTTCCTTATAGACGCAAACACGAATAAACCGATTTTCTTGAAATATTCGCAGATGGAGTGGACCCTCCCCTTTACCTAAATTTTCAGAAACGCCAGATCTCGGAGATGGGTGATGGGATTTAAGCCAAATTTTGTGTGCTCTCATATAGTACCCTTAAAGTAAAAATTTGGTATCCAAATTCCGGATGGGGTACCTAGTGGGGCCGCCCCACCCTAAAACCTACCAAACATATATTTAGACCAAACACGACAATATGGGACTCAAATGAAAAGTATTTAGGATAGGAAAACGTATCTGTTATCAAATTGTCGGACCAAGTATTTGGGGGACCACCCCATCCCCCAAAAAACCCCCAAATCGGACATTTTTACAGACCATGCCAATATGGGACTCAAATGATAGGTATTTGCGAGTAGAATACGAATATGATATCCAAATGTGGGACCAAGTTTCTGGGGGTCCACCCCTTCCCCAAAACACCCCCCAAACAAGACTTATTTATTGACAATGGCAAGATGGGGCTTAAATAAAAGGTAAATGCAAATGCAAATATTGCCCATGAACATTCCACTAAGAAATAGGGCCAATCTTCTCACATATCAATGAGTGCAGTCCCATTCAAGTTTAAGCTCAGTGATAAGGGGTCTCAATTTTATAGCCGAGTCCGAACGGGTTGTCGCAGTGCGACACCTCTTTGGAGAGAAGTTTTATATGGCATAGTACTTCACAAATGTTGCCAGCATTAGAAGGGGAAAACCACCGCTGAAAATTTTTTCTGATGGTCTTGCCTGGATTTGAACCCAGGCGTTCAGCGTCATAGGCGGACATGCTAACCTCTGCGCCTCCAAATAAAAGGTATTTAAGTGTAGAATACGAATCTGATATCCAGATGTGGGACCAAGTGTTTGGAGGGCCGCCCATCCCCGAGAACATCCCCCACAGAAGACTAGTTTACGACAATAGCAATAAGGGACTCAAATGAAAAGTCTTTGGCAGTAATGCACGAATCTGATATCAATGTTCGGGAAAAGTGTCTATGGGGCCACCCCAACCCCCTAATAGGATATATTTGCTGACCATTGCAATATGAGACTCAAATAATAGGTATTTTGAAGTAGAACAGGAATCTGATATATATTTTCAAGGCAAACTCACTGAGTGGCTGCCCCATCCCCCAAAACACCCCCCAAACCGGTCATGTTTGCCGACTATGGAAAAATGGCGATCAAATGAAGGGTATTTGGAAGTAGACCGTGAATCTGACATCAAAATTCGGGACCAACTGTCTAGGGGACGTCCCACCAACATAACAACCCCCCAGTTGGTTCTGCAAGACAGTGGAGCTCCATATTCATAGTTTTTAGGGTCCATTCCCCAAGCCGAACATATTTGCTGGCTTTTTCAATAAGGGGTTTAAGTGAATGATATTTGAGATTAGAAAATGAATTTGATATCCAATTTTGAGGTCAATGGCATTATGGGGTTCAAATATATGAGAATAGAGCACGTTGCTGATATATTTTCGGGGTTTAGATTTTGGGGGACCACCCCAATCCCCAAAACACCCATAAATGGGGAATATTAACCGATCATGTCAATGTGGGGCTTAAATGAAAGTTATTGGGGGGTAGAGCAAGAATTGATACCCACTTTCGGGACCTATTTCCTGGTGGTCTATCCATTTCCCAAAATACCCCACAAACAGCTATTTTTAAGTGACCATCGCAATATGGGGGTCAAATAAAGGTATTTGGGAGTAGAATACGAATTTGATATCCAAATGAAGGACCATATATTTAGGGCATCACTCCTTCCCCAAAACACCCCCCAACGTGTAAAAATTTTTCGACCATACCAATATGTGGCTCAAATGAAATGTATTTGAGATTAGAAAACGAATTTGATAACTTATTTTGGGGTCATGTGTTTGGGGGACGCCTCATCCTCTCCCTCAAAACCAATGGCAATATGAGGTTTAAATAAATGGTATTTGAAAGAAGACCACGATGCTGATATTTTTTCAGAACCAAGTATCTTGGGGACAACCTCAGCCCCGAAAACATCCCTAAATCAGACAACTTGAGAATATCGGGCTGAAATAAAGTATTTTAAGAATGGAGTACACCTTGCATCCAAACTTAGACCAATAAAGATCATATGGGATTCACATAAAGGCACTTATATTGTTTAACTTTTTAGCCAAGCGATATATTGTACTATTTTCGTATCATGGTATTTCTCTCTATTTATCTTTAATTGTCGAAAATAAATATTCCAAAGAAACTTTTGTTCCGTGTAAAGTAAAAGAAGGCGCAGCGGAGTGGGCCCGGGTCAGCTAGTAAAGTATATATATTGCTGGTCGCCTCAAAGTTCTGAGCCGATCTAACTTTGTCCGTCCGTCCGTCGGTCGAAACTACGATAGCGGTCGAACCGTTAAGATAGCTGCTTGAAATTTTGCACAGATACTTAATATTAATGTAGGTCGTCGGGGATTGCAAATTGGCCATATCGGTTCATGTTTAAATATAGCTCTGTTATAAAACGATCTCCCGATTTGACTTCTTGAGCCCCTACAAGCCCCAACTTATGTCCGACTTTCCTGAAGTTTTGCGTGTTGTGTTCTGCTATAACTTCAAACAACTGTATCAAGTACGATCTAAATCGGTCTAAAACGTGATATAGCTCCCATATAAACCGATCTACCAATTTGAATTCCTGAGCCCCTGCAAGACCAAACTTTTGTTCAATTTGCCAGAAATTTTGCATGTAGTGTTCTGCTATGACTTCCAACAACTGGGTTAGGCACGATCCAAATCGGTCTATAATGTGATATAGCTCCCATATAAGCCGATCTCCTCATTTGACTTCTTGAGCACCTGGAGAACTTTTGTCCGATTTGGCTGAAATGTTGCATGCAGTGTTCTGCTATGTTGGAAGTCATAGCAGAACACTGCATACTGGGTTTGGCACGATCCAAATCGGTCTATAATGTGATATAGCTCCCATATAAGACGATCTCCACATTTAGCTTCTTGAGCGCTTACAATCTGCAATTTTTGCCCTATTTGGCTGAAATTTTGCATGTGGTGTTCCGTCATGACACCCAATAACAGTGCCAAGTACGGTCTAAATTGGTATTGAACCTAATATAGCTCCCATATAAACCGATCTCCCGATTTGATTTCTCGAGCCCTTACAAGCCCCAATTTATGTCCGATATGGCTAAAAATTTGCATATGATGTTCCGTTATGACTTCCAACAATCGTGTGAAGTACGATCCGAATTGGTGTATAACCTGATATGGCTCCCATATAAACCCATCTCCCGATTTGACTTCTTGAGCCGCAGTTTTCGTCTGATTTGACTGAAGTTTTGCATGCGGTGTTCTGTTATGACTTTTCAACAACGGTGGCAAATAGGGTCCAAATCTGTCTATAACCTTATATAGCTCCTATTTTAACCGGTCTCTCGATTATCTTTGTTCGTTTCCCCGAAGGTTTACTATTTGCTGGTCTGACAGAAGTTTGGTATGTAGAAAAGAACTTAGCTCGCTTTAACTTATTATTCTAGGGTATTTATACTTTAGACGTTCAGGGCATTCGCTTGACCAAAGTCTCCACTTTCCTTTCAAGCTTAGGGTCGAAATTGAGTATAACTGTCATTGGACTAACCTTACCAATATTTCCTATAAATTTTGAAATCTACAAAAAATAGTTTAACCTAAACAGAACATGCAATTAAGTTAAAAATTTTTTTTTATTAATTTAAAAGTTTTAAAATATTTTCAAACAATTTTCCTATTTTTATTCTTTTCAGGTAAGAGTTTTCCAACAGATCTAAAGTTATATCAGGT